>NW_007733407.1:39083-43017 GCF_000696425.1 Galeopterus variegatus | reverse complement strand
CCCGCTGAGGGTTCGGATCCCACATACAGACCGGCCCCTCACTGGCTGAGCGAGGTGCGGGCGCAATACCGAGGGTTGCGATCCCGTTGCCGGTCCCAGACCGGTACGGGCGTGACACTGAGGGTTGCGATCCGTTGCCGGTCACGAAAAAAAAGGAAAAAAAAAAAACCAAATATCTCTTCTTCCTAGTACTTGCCTTTCAAAAAAAAAAGCTCTGATTACAGCCATGCTAAACTGACACTATTTCTATCACAAACTTGAAAAGCATGTATCAGTATTAGGCATAGTACTTCTGCAGCAAATACGAAAATAAAAAAGATACAGTGGCTGTCCTCACAGAGCTGGGGTCTCATGTAAGAGACGGGTGCAGAAAGACAAAGAAAAGCAAATACTATAAAGACCAGGGAGTACACATTCAGTGGTGACACAGATGGGCAAAGTAGAGGTGCTGGCTGCTGAACACAACAAATAAGTCAATTAAGCATATCCTAGGGAAGCAGGAACAGCTTGACTCACAGCCTCTGCCTTAGGTCAGGACCCTCATCATTTCTTATCCAGACAATTCTAACAGCCTGTTAATAGGTCTCCCTGCCTTCAAGCATACTTCATCTATTCTAGCCCATTCTCTACAAGACCAGGTTAAAATTCTTCAATGGCTCCCAGCTAACTGCAGAAGCCAGCTCTTCTTATCATGACTTACAATGTTCTTCATGATCTAAATCCTGTCCATCTCAGTGGTTTCACCTCTTCTAAACTTTAGGTCATACAAAATTTCTTGGATTTCCCCAAAGGCTCCATGCTCTCAAATATATCTGGACCCTCACACAAGGTGTTTTTTCTGTCCAGTACATCTTCCTAATCTCAATCTGGCTAACTCATTCATTCCTGGAGACTCAGCTCCCACAAAAAGCTTTTCTGGGCAGTCCCTAGGCTAGGTTAGCCACATATTCCCTGTGTTCCCAGAGCTCCTTCTGTTTAGCTCTATTAGAGTATTTATCACCCTGTTTGCATTTGTCATGGTATTTTTATCTGTATAACTCCCCAAACTCAGTTTGTGAATCCTGTAAGGAAGGTAAGTTCATTATCTTTGTATCACCAAAGATTAGCACAGTACCTGGCACTTAATAGGGACTCAACCAAATGTCTTGAGTTCAAATAAAATATTGCTGTAGAAGTCCATGACAAAGAAGGAGGGAAAGTCAGTAAAAGTAAAGGGAAAAAATATTAAATCTTATTGCTATCACTTCTGGCTGGGGAACTGGAATCAAGTCACTTAATAGATCTGAAACTCACGATTCTCACTTGACAATGATGATTAAGAGGTCACACAGGGTAGAAAGAAGTACAAGAATCTTGGAATCGGTCACGCCTAAAGTCAAATCCTTTGCCTTAGCATTTATTGGCTGTGTGATTTGGGGAAAGTCACTTAGCACCTTGATGCCTCAGTTTCCACATGTGAAAACGGGGATAATAAAAGTACCTATCTGATAGAGTTATTAAGAAGATTAAATGAGCTAGTGCCTGGGAAGCATTTAGAAAAGTGTCTGCTACACAGTCAGCAATCAATAAATGCCAGATATTGTTACTGTTATTATACTGTGAAAATGCTTGGTAAATTATACAAATGTCTATTTTCTTAAAAATAAAATAGCCTTTTCAAGATTACAAAAAGATTAAGGAAAATCCCCTGAGGATTATAGGACAGAATAACTTTACATAAAATTCAACTCCAGTTTTAAAATGATATTCTACTCAATTTCATTTAGAAATATTCTGTGTATCTTTTAAAACTTAGAAGATAGACTTTAAAAAAAAAAAAAAACCTTGTATTCATAGTGGAAGAAACTGCCTTGGCATTCTTGAGCTGGATTCCATCTTTCCTGGTACAAATGAAGAATTGCATGACTACCTGTCTAAAGGAGGATCTATCTGGAATAAGGGAATGCTCCCAGGACCTGTGAGCAAGCCAACCAAGGTTCAGGAGGGGTGGGACAGAGATATACATAGAGAGAGAAAATGAAAATGTGTGTGTGCGCGTGCGCGTGTGTGTGCGCATGCGCGTGCTGCTGTTTTCTGAAACGTTTCTCCAGGAAATATCTGATCATGTATTTATTTTTCTCAGTCTATGACAACATGGATCAAAGAACAAATGTCTCTCCACCATAGCATTAACTGCATTAGAGCATTTTTCTTTCAGTAAAAGCTAGGTACACACCTCACTAATAGCTCTATTATTTTTTGTTTTTTGTTGTTCACCTATTCTTTTTCTTTTTAAATACTGTATCTGAAAAAAACCAAAATGCTACAATAATCCAAAACCAGCAGCCACTCTCTTGAATGCTTCCAGTATTTGAGGGGGTTAAATGAAGGACCAGGAAAAGAAAATACATCATGAGAGAAAAGAAAGAAGAAAACCTGAAAAAGAAGAAAAAAAAAAAGAAAGAAAGAAAAGAACTGACTGGAACTGTTTCACACACAGTTATTTGCATACATTCCTGGGGCAAGGTAAGAGGGGGACTTGTGTGTGAAGGAACCCTATGTGAACAGTGTTGAGCACTCCTGTGCATCCCCTCAGGAAAGGACAAACAAGAAATAACATCACTCTAGGTGGGCCTGGGATAAAATATCTGGAAGAACTTGCTTCTAGCACTTTGCAAAGCAGGGTTGCAAAAGCAAGTTTGGAGCCTTCTCCAGAGACGTTGAAGGGAAAGCTAAACCTGTTTTCAAGGGATGGCTTAAAGACAAGAAGACGGCCTGTAGGCAAGGGGATGGCTTGCACCAGTAGTTTTCAGGTTTCTGTGGCAGTATCATTTTAGACTCAAAAGACCCCTCAGGTCTCCTAAGCTATTGTTCCTTCCCTGTTAAAATAACAAAACTCAAGTCACAAGTTCACCAAAACTATCAGGAGGAACAAGGCCATGGTTTACACTGCTGGTAAGCACACTTCTCTAACAAAGTCAAACTCGTGGATTTGTACCCTGTGTCAGCCTGTTGCCTTTCTCCCTGACTGGCTATTGCTAAGGCCTGGAATCCTCCCAGTGCTAATTGTCTAACTCTTAATCCTGTTCATGACGCCAACTGTAAAGCTAGACAACCACGCCAGTTGTGGTGCTCTTTTACCTGCTGGTAATCCTGCACCAACTGGGCCAGTCATTGAGCTAGGGCTGGGTCTGGAGCTCCCAGACCTCTCAAGTCCATTCACAGACTGGGTCACAAACCCTTCACATGCCAGGCTGGGTCACCAGACCCCTTCACGCATGTCTATGAGCTAGGTAACCAGCCAAAAGGTCCTTGGAGCCATAGGCTGGAAAGCATGGCTGTGCTGGGCAGATGCCTGAGGCCAACACCCACCAGCCTGCTTCACCAAACGCCCCCCCCACCCAATCTCTCAAGAAGAACACACAAATAGCAACAAAACTAAAAAGATACATTGGCACTCATGTGCACTAACTCCAAACACACACACACACACACACACACACACAATTTGCTTACAAAGAATGCTGAACCACACCCAATTGGACCCAAGGCAAGGGCCTTGACCAAACTACTCTATTTTTCCAACACTCCCCATATACAGACAACAGGCCAGCTGTCGACAAATGTGGGCCAGTAGACAGAAATGACATCAGGCAAAACAGAGCATTAGCATCTGCAAAAATCTGTCCCTGCTATTTTTTTTTTTTTTTTGCTATATTTTATTATATATTTTTTTCCTTTAAATTTTTATTTTGTCAATATACAATATGGTTGATGATTATGGCCCATCACCGAAACCTCCCTCCCTCCTCCCTCTCCCCCCTCCCACCCAAGAATGTCCTTTCCGTTTGCTTGTTGTAACAACTTCAAAAAATTGTAGTTGTGGGCCAGCCGGGTGGTGCACTCGGTAGAGTGCGGCGCTTGGGAGCGTGGCAGCGCTCCCGCCGAGGGTTCG
>NW_007733407.1:36445-38047 GCF_000696425.1 Galeopterus variegatus | reverse complement strand
ATGTAAGAGAATCATTAGCTTATGCTTCATCCTCTTAAAAAATAGGTAGTCTCAACGCAGTAAGTTACATGCTTTATTTGCATTTATACCAGTCCCCTTCTAAAAGAGGGCTATGATGGCTCAATATCATATTAATACTACAAAAGACCAGCCTGCAAGACCCCTGGAAAACCCAGGGGACTATAAGCTGTTCCTTCCAGCCCTAAGGTTCTGGCATCCTCTGCACTGTAAAGAGAATCATCAGAGGATGGGAAATTTATTTTACTCCCTGCACAGTAAAGGTCGAATTTTAGAATATATGGGTCAGGCTGGGAAAAATAATAATTAATTATGAGATGGTTTCTTTTATTCCTATACAATGCTAAATTAAATGCAGATGTTCTTAAGACCACTAAATGTTTCTCTCAGCCACCCACTATGACAACTTTATAGGAGTTGGGACATGGGAAATGGTAACAGGGCCATGAGGACCCAAAATCTTGAATCTATGTTGGAATAATAACTGCTAACATGTAGTACCTCAAGCCTTCTACAATCTCTTCTCTTTAGTATGGGGAAAATTGTCCCCTAATAGCTTTTTCCCCTGTTTATATCAAAGATCTGTCTTCTTTTCTGAGGACCAATGAACATACAAATACAAACGGCCCTAGTAGATAGTAAATACTTCTGGAATGTAAGCACCTTGAGAGTTGGGTAGGGGACCAGAGTCAAAGACTCAGTGTTGTCTTCAAATCTCATGCTGGTGGGGAGTAAGAAATATATGTTGGATGACAGGGTGCAAGAAAATCCTGAGAACTTCTGATAAGCAGGTTTTAAACTGGATATAATATGAGCTCCTTCTTTAACAAATTTTTTGCTGGGGAATCCCACTGAGTGCTCTCATTCCACTTGCAGGCTCTGGTTATGAACACTGATCCAATATGTACCTACTCAGTAAATCTTGCAACATACTTGCAAATTTGACTTTGTCCCCACCAGCTCTTGATCTCCCATTTGCTCTGTTGGCCAAAAATAGCACCAGGGCACAAGAGCACATTATGTTCTCCCCTTACTATGACCGTGGAAGCCTACCTACAGATCACATGAGGTCTTAAATATCTTGATAAGACACTAAATTACTCCTTGGAAATAATATGCTACAGCACTCCACCTTAATAAAACCCAAAATATAAAAACTGTTATCTAAAAATATCAAACTCTTCATTTGGAGACATGAAGAGGGTTTTTCTAGGTTAGCAGATAGACAAGAAACACAGATGGTGAGGGATTGAGCTAACAAATGGATGTGATCAAAAATAGCCATTATATGTTAGCCAAAGGTACAATGATTTAATGAGGAGATGAGCCAGGGATATTGGGGGAATTCAAATTCAGCTAACATTTACTAAGTGGCTACTATGTGTTGAGCAAAGGGCTCAATCCTTTAATCATGGCTAAGCATTTATTATTCATGCCACCCCTGTGTGGTGTTACTATTTTCAGATTTCAGGTGACAAAGCAGCTGAGGTTTAAGGAAAACAGGCTGAAAACCCTCTCAATGATAATGAGGTTGACAAACCTGCTAGACTGCAAGAACTCTGAGGAGCCATTGTTTCCCAGCTG
>NW_007733407.1:28544-35755 GCF_000696425.1 Galeopterus variegatus | reverse complement strand
CCCTCTAACATGCCATAAGTGAAACAAATAAGAAATGTGCCTGCAAAACATTCAAAGTCTTCTAATTCAAACCCATCGCCAGACCTGCAGGAGGTAGGGAAAGCCACCTTAGAAGAAGCAAGAAAAAGGGATGATATTACAGTGGATCAACTGTCTGGTGCATAGCTCTGCTGCTTCTTAGGTTGAGTTAATGCGCTTCCAAGAAATATAGGAGTGGCATTTCTAAAACACTGCACCATTCTGATAGACTAATGGTGCTAACAATGCTCGGTGCTCCATACCCTGAGCAATCACCTTCAGGATACAGACACTTTGGAGCATCCTGTTGTATAATTTATTAAGAAACCAACCACTAATATGCTTACCTCTTAAGAAGGTGGAAGGACCAAGCTATTCGACAAAGGTTGATGGTCTCCCTATTCTTGCTGAATGCTGATCTTTCTATTCCATAACTCTATTCTTGTGTCTGTTACCAGTAGATTTGGGGGTTGGAATTCTCTCTTGGAAATCAAATCTCCAAACACCTGACATTCTGAGGATAATAGCTATAGCGCTAAGGCTGGGTCTGGAGCTCACAGACCCCTCAAGCCCATTGTCCAGACTAGGTCACAAACCCTTCACACGCCAGGCTGGGTCCCCAGACCGCTCACATACCAGGCTGGGTCACCAGACGCCTCACACGCAGGTCTATGAGTTAGGTAACCGGTAAATAGGTCCTTGGAGCCGTAGGTTTGAGAGTATGGCCAGCAGGGTGGATGCCCGAGGTAGTCGACACCAGCCAACATCGCAGTGCTGCACAAGTGCACTAACTCCACCCATGCACACACAATTTGCATACAAAGAACACGCTAAGGTCCTTGGAGCCGTAGGTTTGAGAGTATGGCCAGCAGGGTGGATGCCCGAGGTAGTCGACGCCAGCCAACATCGCAGTGCTGCACAAGTGCACTAACTCCACCCATGCACACACAATTTGCATACAAAGAACACGCTGTACCACCCGCAACTGGACCTAAGGTGAGGGGGCCTGATTAAATTATTCTATTTTCAGGCCAGCCCCTTGGGAGAGTGCAGCGCTGGTGGCACCAAGGCTGCGGGTTCGGATCCTATATAGGGATGGCCGGTGCACTCACTGGCTGAGCGTGGTGCGGACCACACTGTGCCGAGGGTTGCGATCCCCGTACGGGTCAAGAAATAAAAATAAAAATAAATTATTCTATTTTCCCAATGATAGCCCTTCAGTGGACATTAAGGTAAGCCTGGGCAGGCCAAACCTAATTAAAAATAACCAAATGACAGATAGTGTTTACTAGACAGTCACAGTATCATGTTCATTTAATGCACGTTTGTGTATGAAAGATCACAACATTAATATTCACATTCACTGTCAGGGATTGAGGGTACCTGTTTACTATTTGTAATAACATTTTGTTTTAGGAGCACATTTACCATAGTGTCACCTAATTCATCTCCTTTTAAAGCATAAACACACTAAAGAGACAACTTGCCTCCATCTCTACCTCACATACAGTTCTGCTTGAGAAACAGTCAGCTGCCTCATTCAGGTAGATAGCAATTGACCCTAACTGAGTAAGAAATAATAATGATTTAGTAGGTCAGTATGGCTTACTGTTACTGTATTAACCAGGTAATCTTTTCCCAACAGACATCAAATTAGTGATGAGACCACAAAGAAGGACTTCTATCATGACCCATGTTTATTAATCCCCTTCAGCATTCTCTGGTGCCCTTAGAGATTTCCAGCAAGCCAAGTTACAATTCTCTTTTCACATCAGCTGGCTTTTTGTTAAAAAATAAAAATCTGCTTGGGCAAGGGAAAAAACACTTTGCTGATAATACAAGATGATGTATTTAAAGTCCCTAACACTGTGCCTGGCATAAAACTGGCATTCAAGTAGGTTTCCTGCTTTCTTCCATCTTTCACCTTGCATGTAGATTGGTTTTTGTTTGTTTTTGTTCTGTTTTGTGGCTGGCCAGTACAGGGAACCAAACCCTTGACCTTGGTGTTACAAGGGTATGCTCTAATCAACTGAGCTAACTGGCTAGAACTTGCATGTAGATTGTTGTCTTATTTATTTTATTAATGCAGTAAAATGGACAGGAATGGAAAGACTTGCAAAGCATTTGTGTGGGCTAGCAAATATAAGCATTTGTTGTACCTGAAGAACAAGTTTAGAAGCCACTGGAGTTTCCATCGTGGATTTTCCAAACATTGTTCCTACCTGTTTGATTCAACTCAACACACATTTATTATGTACTTATGATATGCCCGAACTGTGCTGGGGATATAAGGATGAAAAAACATGGGCCCTGCCCCATGTGCTTACAAAACCACAGGGATGCAGCTTCCAGATGCACATTTGGAGGAATGCAGGGAAGAAAAATCAGTGAATCCTTACTCTCCAGGACAAGAGTTTAATTAATATAATCAAAGCATAATGAGACTAATTATAGCATGCAAATATTGCCGAATAACCAACAAATATCCAATTTTCCCAAATTTAAAAATTACAGCCTTTTCAATTATTAAAAGATGGCAAAGGCATTGTCAACAAGAAAGGCAAGTTCTTTCCATATTGTTTATGGGGAAGTCAGAAGATATCCCTGCCTCTCGAAATCCTCATATAAGTACTAGATTTAAAGCAAGGTGACAAAACTTCATCATTTATGTGCAAAGGGATACCCAGTCCAAAAGCTAAAATGACCTGCTGTTCATCTCAGGGCTAAGGAGCAAATGTAGGCAACAGCAAAGAAACACAATGAATGCCTCCATTAATTAGGGTCACGCTACTCCCACTGTAAATCATAATCTCTGGTTAGAAGTGAAGTTTCATTATGATCATTAGTGCCTATCAAGAAATTATAATATACTTAACATTAAAATTTCATCTTCTAACACTTCCCACAGGGACCTAAATTAAGTTTTCATGTAATAATTCCTATAACACATGAACCTATCACCCCTTTTTCTGCTTTTTTAGAAGTTTTTTTAGCATCTCCCCAGTGTCCAAAATAACGCTGATCAAAACTACATAGAATGTAACCATTCCCCCAAGCTCTACCTGTACAGACCAGGGATGAAGAATGGAAGACTGAAAGAGAGGCTAGGCCAGATCCTGGGAGGCAACTGTTCTTTAAGATGAACAACCGTAATAATCACTGACTAATCTCAACCTCAAGCACATTAAAAGTTGAAAATGTCCACCTATGTGGTGAAGAAGTTGTGAGGCAGACTGTCACAGAGAGTTATATGCTCCTGGAAGGCAGAGGCCATATCTTATGAACCTTAATACCTTTTATTCAAGCTTAGCTAGGTACCTTACAGACAGTAGGCATTCAATGAGTGTTTGCTGAATTACATTACTCAACGCACCATTTCTCCCCCCTATCATTTTATATCTTAGGAGATAATTTAACATAGGGAATTTGGGGAATGAACCATTCAAATATGCCAATGCTCATGTTTCTTTTATTGGCTGGTTGGTCATATGGCTGCTTTCCCTGACCCTTGTCTTAATAAATTCAATTTTACATGCATTTGAGTTCTGTCAAGACTCCATGTTAACCACCCACTTCCTAGATCATTAGTGCAAGGTGGTCTCCAGGCATCCCACCCACATACAGTCCTTTATAACACTGACATCCTTGGCCTTCTCTAATAAGCCCTACAGCTAAAGTTGTTTTTCCAGTGATGAAAATTAATTTGCATCGAGCTGTCAGTACCATCCTCTTTGCCCCACCTTGCAAATTATAGCATACATCTGTGAGATGGTCAGCAAGGATACAGTCTTTGGTCATGTGGCATTTTTTTATGTATGAAACGCTAAATAGGTCCTCATGAGGCCCAAGCATGAAATTTTGGCTTCATAATAATATACTACATTCTTACCAAGTGGTCTCCCTAGTTCATTTTTTTTCTACTTTATGATTCTTCTCAGATAAAACAGATTCCTTAATTGCATGTGCATAGAGGTTACAAAGATAAACACTTAAGTGTCTTGAACCTTAAAGGACTTAAAGTATTGCCAGGGAGAGAAATGTACATAACTAATTTTAATTCAAGGCAGAGTAAAATAAATCTAAAAAAGAAAAGTTTAAGTAGCACGCTAAAAGGCAATGCAAGATACTTCCAGATGGAAGAACCCGAACTGTTTCTTTAAAAATGTGAGTATTGGAACCTGGCCTTATACATATGTGTGTGTGTGTGTGTGTGTGTGTGTGTGTGTTTATGTGTGTCTGCGTATGTGTCCATGTGTATTATATGCACATACTAAAATACACACACTTGTACAGAATCCTATAAATATTCTACTATAAGTACAATTCAGATAGAATTAAAAATAACAGGGTGCCCACAGAAAGCTCGACATCTCCATTTAGATGAAGAATTTTTATGCAGATTCATTCAGAACTCCATTGCCTGCCTCAAGGATATGAACTAGACTAGAGTTTGTCAAACCATGGTTTTAAGCCATGAGCCTTTTGATCAAGCAGCATTTTAGGTAGAAGTTCAACATGTAAAATAAAGAATGGCTGCTCGGGTGGGAGGGGAGGGGAGCTCCATCTGCCCTGCTGTTTCCCCACACTAGCCTGCAGAGGCCAGGGTGGAGACCCTTTCACAAAAGACGACCAATAATTCCCTTCTTGCTGTCACTATCTATGACTCAAGTCTAAATCTGTAGAGAGCACTTGACAGACCACAGCACTGCATGGTCTAGAAGGAGCAGCATGTTATGTGAGACTTGGAGTATTCCCTGGGGAGTACTCCCTGTAGTTGGAGAAGGAAGTTGACACATGTGAGAAGGGAAGCAAAGCATTTGTTTAAGTGCCTGTTCCAGGAAGAAAGCCTTTTTGAAAAGGAAGAGAAGTCAAGGAAGACTTCACAGGAGGAAAGAGAACATGAACTGATAGTAGAAAGGGGCAAAGCAAATCATTTATTTTTATCTAAAAACGTTTGGATCCATGTTAAATGCAGAGCCCGGAGATCAACTTCTGAGTCCCAACGGTGCTCCAGAGATGGGCAGGCATATCACTCCTCCCACAGCTCTGCTAGCTCAGCCGTGGCAAAGCAGGACTGGAGGGACTTTGGGACATTAGCTCAGACTGACACAGTAGCCCCAACAGCAAGCCAAGAGGCAGAACAACACCACTTTTACATCATGGTTTGCAAAGAATGAAAACCACAACAAAGCTTTTCATCAGAGAAAAGTGAAAATAGGTTTTGCTTATCAGCATCCTGGGGGAGAGCAAAAGCCCATTTTGTAGAGCTTGGTCCAGATGTCTCTTCTATCTCTTTAGAGCCTACCACCAACAGCCATGCCCAGCATCTCTCCTTTAATGCACTAAGAGGTCATTTCAGACCCAGCAAGAGAGTGGGCAGCTCTCTGCCTTCTAATGTATGCCAAATTGACCTTCCTGCTCACCTAAAGGGCCGTTCAAAATCAGTCTTCTTGGCCTGTGTATCCCCAGAAGACAAAGCCATGTGATGGCTCTGGTCACTACACTGCCAGCCTTTGGACAGCTATGACTCCTGAGTCCAAGGACCAAGGAACTCCCAGTTAATAAAGGTCATACTGTCTTCTCCCTTAAAGTGTTCTCAGTCCAATGTATCCAAGTACTTCATTCTTTAACTCTCTCTAACCTTGAGCTAAGACATAACCATAATAGCCAGAAGAATCTGTTTTGATCAGCCCCACGGTGTGGCAAAAAAGCTATGTTTTCTAAATAAAAGTCACACAGCATTGTAAAGTGAACTGAACACTAGATTTGAGAGTCAGGAATAAGGTTAGAGTCCTAGCTCTGCCATTCACTAGGAGGGTGACTTTGAGAAGTCACATTACCTCTCTGACCTTCAGTTTCATCAACTGAAGATAATAATACCTATTCAAAAATCAACAAACATTTCTTGAGTGTTGGCCTACTACATGCCAGGAATCATGCTAAATGCTAAGTAGATTCTGGTAAACACATCAGACTTAGCCTTTGCCCTCACATAGCCTAAAGACTAGTCAGGGAGAGAGTTAGTAAATAGGTAAATAATTACAAGTTAGAAGTGTTCGGAAGGGGGGAAAAACAAAAAAACAAATGTACTTAGAAAGAAAGCAAGATGGGGAAGAAGGCTTTCTTCCCACTGTGGGTAAAGAAAGCATCTCTAAGAGAAGGTATATGTGAGGGAGGAGGAAAAGCTGGCCAAGGAAATATTGGAGAAGGGATTCCGGGCCAAAGAAACATCATTCACAAAGGTCCAGAGGGAAGGAAGAGATTGGCATGTTCAAGAACTGAAAAAAGCTCAGGTGTGTGGAGTGGGGAGCTTAGAGAGCAAGGGAAGATGATGAGAGAAAAGGGAAGAGAGTTGGCTGGCCAAACAAGTAACTCCTGCAAAGCCCCAGCATGGTGCACAGCATAGAGTGGGCCCTCAGTTAACACAGGCTGCACATGAAGAATTTGTTTGGCCAGGAGAGTAAATTTGAATTTATAATTCAAATGATTACTAAGAGCCCTTCTATTTTAATAATTCTAGTCCACAAATTGCTGAGGAAAAATTTCATAAAGCGTCTCTTGTTCTTTGTGAACCACAAAATAAACAGAATCCTTGTGGAATGGGAATTTTACCCCACTCTTAGAGCCCCTACCCCACCCTCCAAAGGTAAGTATCGTCTGGCTACAACAAGGTCTACTGTGAGGCTAATGCTAAGCTACGGCTAAGGCCTGGAATCCTCACAGTGCCAATTGTCTAGCTCTTAATCCTGTTCATGAGGCCAATTGTAAAGCTAGGCGACCATGCTAGTTGTTGCTTTGACTCCCACGGATTTGTCACCCCTTTTCCCCTGGGTGACAGAGCTGCCAAAAATTACTCAAAGCCCATCTCTTCTGAGCAGTGAGAAGCCCCAAAAAGGGGTCAATCTCCTGGAACCCTCAAAAGAGAAGCATTCCTTCCATTTGGGAAATTAACCACGAATTGGGATTCTCTTCCCACATTTATTCTCCAGACCAGGAAGTTACAGGAAGAGAACATAGGTGGGGTTTTTGCTAAGTACAGTTTAACAAGTTTAACAATAGAAGCTGGTAACATTCAGTAAGACAAGCAAGGTGACATTCCATAATGCAATTTTCAAGAAGTTAAGTCAATCGACCAACAAAAGCTTGATTTTAGCAAACATTCTCTTCTTACAGCAATTTCCCAGCATCTTTAC
>NW_007733407.1:22461-27980 GCF_000696425.1 Galeopterus variegatus | reverse complement strand
CAAGGTCAATATTTGAAACTGCAAGGCTTTGGAAAACCAGGCCCTGTGAAGTACATTTACTTTATGCATACTCCCTACTAGTTGTTGCAGATCTTTTACCTGCCAGATGGTTGAGCTAGGGCTGGGTATGGAGCTCCCAGACCCCTCAAACCCATTCTCAGACTGGGTCAAAAACCCTTCACATGCCAGGCTGGGTCACCAGACCCCTCACATGCCAGGCAGTTATATAAGCTAGGCAACCAGCCACACGATCCTTGGAAGCTGCAGGTCTGGAAAAACATGGCCGCACAGGGTGGGTGCCTGAGGCAGTAAACACCAGCCAAAGGGCACCACTGTGCAGGTGCACTTACTCCAACCATCCCTATCTGGCCCTGACGCAAGGGAAGCCTGATTAAATTATTCTATTTTCCCAACAAGTACGCACTATGTAGATAGTGTTTAGGCAAACATGCTTGGCCCAAGGTAAGCAAAAAGTGCTTCTACAGCTACAGGTTGCAGGTTAGAATCATTTCATGGTGCCCTTTCTTTCATGAATAAACACTAGCCTCACTCATCAAGAAAAGATGGTAGAATTTCTTAGATATGCCTTTTAAAAAAAACCCATACAGCCAAAGGCAATTTAGAACATTCTAGGCAATACTATGGCATTTGTTTATGCTCGAAAGAATTAGGTCTCACAACTACATTTTATATGAGTGACAGGTTCTCTTTTGAGAGCCACATCTTCTATTCTTTCCCGCATTTCAATATTTCCATCATGTGGTGGCTTTTCTGGTGGAAATTAAGCATGAACAAAAGGCCACTGAAAAAGCCAGATTGAAAACCACTAAAATGTTCACTTTTCCAAGGTAACATTGGGTAGCTCTAATAAATAGAGAAAGGGATTTGGAGTGAGACAGAGGTGGATTCAGCCCCCAGTTCTGCCACTTACTGGCCATGTGAACTTTTGTTCCTTTCTGAGACTTAGTTTCTTGTTCTGTCAGAGATAACGCCTACTGGCAGGGCCTCTGTGGCTTAAAAGAGAGAAAGAACATCTAAAACCCCTAGTCCAGTGTGTGGAATATAATAGTTACAAAATAACAGAAAGTCAGGTTGGAAGGTGATCCAAGTTTATGATGTAGGAAAGTCCTCACTGCCAGGACTGCTCCTCAGAGGCCTGGCCACTGAGACAGATGAGGAATAGAAAGAGCCAGAGCTTGCTAGGAGAGGACAACTCTGCTGAGTTTGCCAATGTCAGAAGCCCTCCAACAGACCTCAAATTCCCTAGGGGACTCTGTCCTACAGGAGAATGGAAGGCTCCTGGGTGGGCAAGGGCACTGTCACTCCTCTCTAGGGACCAGGGCACTCCACAGGGCCCAGGCCCAGCCTGACTGGGTACAAGTAACCAGAGATGTATTTTCCTTCAAGAGCTTAAAAATCTACAACTGCCCCTAGCTCTATGTCAGAGAAACACAATCTTTGGGAGATTTCTCAGGTCTTTCCATGACCCTGGCTCACATATTTCTTGCCAAATGGATCCACTATTAGTCCTGTCTTTCTGTTCAATACGCTTGTCTAAATTCTGCCTACAGATACAAACCATCCTGGTTTAAGTCAGCCCAATTCTCTCCTGCCTCTTATGAATTATTTGTTGAGCATTTCAATTCTTCTTCTAGGACACTAATGAGTCTAAATCAGGTGACATTTTACTATCCCTGGGAGTAAAAGAGTTTACTCAAGAAAAAAATGAGACCAAAGTCTTATCTATTGGTATAATGTGTTTGATCATCTTGAAGAGTTTTATCACATAGATGAAATAACCAATGGTCAAAAATCATGTTATTCCAGAAATATGCTGCCCCTCATATCTATATTCTATCTTAAGTGGTAAAAATTCAACAAATAATCAATTATCAGAGCAAATGAGCATTTATATTTGGAATCCACCCATTAACTTAAAATCCACAAACCTTTATACAATATAATAATAGATTCCTCCTCCCAATCTCAACTGATTATCAAGTTATGATGAGAATGTTTCTATTTCATTTCACAAAATAACAAAAATAGAAGGGAGATTCCCTCAATTTACAAATGAGGAAACTGAAATTCAGATAAAAATAAAATGGTCCAGATTAAGTCAGGCAGTCCAAGAGGAGGGATGAATGAACAGTATGGTAAAAAAAAAAAAAAAAAAAAGGTCCAGAATAAAGCAGGGAGGCCAAAAGGGGGGATGAAAGAAAAAGATGGTAAAAAAAAAAAAAAAAAGGTCCAGAATAAAGCAGGGAGGCCAAAAGGGGGGATGAAAGAAAAAGATGGTAAAAAAAAAAAAAAAAAGGTCCAGAATAAAGCAGGGAGGCCAAAAGGGGGGATGAAAGAAAAAGATGGTAAAAAAAAAAAAAAAAAAAAAGGAAAAGGAAAGGGACCTGGATACTCTCAAAAACCTGGATCTACAGAGCTGGCCTTTACCTATAGTAGCTACGTGAGCATCTGTTAAGAGCAGAATTTGAAAGAATGTGTCAGAGCATATGTCTGGGAGGTCTGGAAACCAGGCTGGCAAGTGGTAGCTGTTCACCAGTCACAACCAGAGAGCATCATCAACCTGGGGCTGGCCCATCAAGGAACAAGTTGCACCCTGTAACCAACCTATACATGTATGGGAACAGGAAATCAGGCAATTGTACTTAGTCCTGGCTTTAGCATCATGACAACACCTAGGATAGGAAGTGGTAATTCAGACAATAGATTTTTAGCTAATGCTAAAAATGCTTGGGGATCACCCCTCAGCTTACTCTTTACAATTTCTTTTTCTTGAAAAGGCTCTCCTTATTCATTTTAACCTGATGTCACCCAAATACAAATATTTAGTGATGAGGAAGGAAGGTAAGGGTATCAATGTGGGAAAGTTCTGGAGATCTCCTCCCAAGAGCATCAGCTATAGCTTTATCTACCTCCAAACCAGTCCATGGCTCATGCTACAGACTTTACCGGCCAAAAGAAAAGTCACCTATTGATAGCCAGGGAAAGGAACAATAGTCAGAAGGGTGGAAATTGCAGAAGGGTGACCAAGACATTGACTCTTTCACACAATTTTTTAAACAAAGATTTTAAAAGAAAAGAGACACAAACCCAGGTTTTCTCAAACCCCTCACTATATAAGCAAAGTTTATTCCTCTTCTCCCCAACCCCCCACACACCAAATGCTTCCCCACTGGTGATCAATGGCTCCACCAAAAGTATGAGCATGGTGGCTGCAGTGGATCAAACTATGTTCTCCCAAAACTCTCTAAAGCTTGAATTGTGTCCCCCAAGTGTTATGTATTAGAAATTTGGCCCCCACTGTGACTGCTCAGAGGGTGGGAAATCCTATTACGGTAATTGAAAGGTGGAGCCTTGAAGAGGTGATTGGGTTGTAGGACCATGCCATAATGAATGGATTAAAAGTGGTGATCAGGGGAGTGGTTCTAAGGTCTTTAAAAGAAGAGAAAGGAGAATCTGTCTCTCCACTCTCTCTGCTTCCACCATCTTGCAATGTGAGACCCCTGGGTCACTGTTGCCACCACCAGATGGACATTGGACTTCCCAGCCTCAGAAATCGTAGGCAATAAATTTTGATTTCTTATAAATCACCCAGTTCCAAGTACTCTATTATAAGCAATGGAAATGGACTAATATAGTGGCCATTGCTACAGGGAGTATGTGGGGAAAGGGGGAAGTCCAGGCTCTAGATGTGATTTTTAAGGATGTGGCCTTGACTATATTCCCCTCCTCAGGTGGGAGCTAAAAATACAACACAGAGCAGGAAGGGTATCAATAATATAGTTTAGAGTCAGCTGTGCTGGAACAGGCAGGCACTGTGCGACCCCCAGCCCAGGCCAGTCCCTGCTGCCCAGAGAGGCCTGAGAGCCACTGGGCCCACACGCCCCAAGTCAGTCATGCCAGAGCTGGCAGGTGCTGTGGAACCCCAGCCCAGGCCAGTATCTGCTTCCCAGGGAAGCCCGAGAGCTACTGGACCCACACGCCCTGAGTCAGCCGTACCAGAACAGGCAGATGCCATAGGACCCCCAGCCCAGGCCAGTCCTCGTCGCCCAGAGAGGCCCAAGAGCTGCCAGGCCCACACATCTCAAGCCAGCCATGCTGGAACAGGCAGGTGCCACGGGACCTCCAGCCCAGACTAGTCCCCGCTGCCCAGAATTGGCAGTCCATTCAGGATCCAGGCCAGACATCAGTGTGGAACAAGTGGACCGTGATAACTCATGCCACAATAACTAAACACCAAAGGAAAGATCAGAAATATAAAAAGTCAAGAAAGTACATCACCACCAAAGGAAAATAATAACTTTCAAGTTCTAGATCCTATAGCACAGGAAGTCCTTGAAATGACTGATAAGAAATTTAGAGCAACAATTCTAAGGAAACTAAATGAGATACAAGAAAACTCAGTTACACAACACAATGAAATGAGAAAAAATAAACAAGACCTGAAAGAAGAAATGTACAAAGAAATAAATGCCCTGTGGAAAAAAAATGTAGCAGAGCTTGTGGAGCTGAAGGATTCATTCAACAAAATAAAAAACACAACAGAGAGTCTAACCAGCAGGCTAGAACAAGCAGAAGAGAGAATTTTTGACCTTGATGACAGGATGTTTGAGTTAACACAGGGGGCCCAGAAAAAAAATAAAACAATTTTAAAAATTGCAGAAAATCTAAGAGAGGTAACAGACAACTTTAAGCACCCAAATATCTGAATAGTGGGTATTCCAGAAGGGGAGAAAAAAGGAAATGGCATTGAAAACATATTCAATGAAATAATAGCAGAAAACCTCCCAGGTACAGGCAAAGTCACAGATCTTCAGATTTAGGAGACCCAAAGACCCCCCAAAAATATTCAACCCAAAAAGGTCCACTCCAAGACATGTTATGGTCAAACTGACAAAACTCAAAGATAAAGAGAGAATCTTAAAAGCTGCAATAGAGAAGCAGTAAGTCACCTAAAATGGAGTCCCAATCAGACTAACATCAGACTTTTCATCAGAAACCCTAAAAGCCAGAAAAGAATGGGATGATATATTCAAAACACTAAAGGACAAAAATTGCCAGCCAAGAATACTTCACCCAGCAAGGCTGTCCTTCCGAAATGAAGGACAAATAGTATAATCTTCAGACAGACAAAAACTGCAGGAGTTCACTACCACAGGACCAGCCTTATAAGAAATTCTCAAGGGAGTAATGGGTTTGATACTTGAAAAACAAACATCACTGCCATGCATACTCAAGAAAGAACAAAACCTACCAGTAAAACAAAAATGCTAATGATAAAAAGAAAAAATAATTTATCTACCACCCCAAGAAACCAAAAAACACAGAAGACAAACAGTAAATCAGAAAGAAAGGAACAAAAGATACTCAACACCTCCAATCAAAAATCAATAAAATGCTAGAAGTAAATCAACACCTTTCAATAATAACTCTAAAGGTAAAAGGATTAAATTCCCCACTCAGAAGACACAGACTGACTGACTGGATTAAAAAGATGGACC
>NW_007733407.1:0-22080 GCF_000696425.1 Galeopterus variegatus | reverse complement strand
CGAGGTGCGAGCGCACCACCGAGGGTTGCAATCCCGTTGCCGGTTCCCGGTACGGGTGCGACACTGAGGGTTGCGATCCCGTTGCCGGTTCCCGGTACGGGCGCGACACTGAGGGTTGCTATCCCGTTACTGGTCAGTAAAAAAAAAAAAAAGACAAAAAAAGGAAAAAGATGGACCCCAAGGGCCGGCCCGGTGGCGCACTGGAGAGTGTGCCACTTGAGAGCGTGGCGGCGCTCCCGCTGAGGATTCAGATCCCATGTGGAGACAGGTTCCTGCTCACTGGCTGAGCGAGGTGCGAGCGCAACACCGAGGGTTGCAATCCCGTTGCCGGTTCCCGGTACGGGTGCGACACTGAGGGTTGCGATCCCGTTACTGGTCAGTAAAAAAAAAAAAAAGACAAAAAAAGGAAAAAGATGGACCCCAAAATATGCTGCCTTCAAGAGACTCACCTCACCTGTAAAGACACACATAGACTAAGAGTGAAAGGATGGAGAAAGATATGCCATGCAAATAGAAATGAAAAACGAGCTGGAGTAGCTATTCTTATATCAGATAAAATAGACTTTAAACCAAAAACCATAAAAAGGGATAAAGAAGGCCACTATATAATGATAAAACTATCTATCCATCAAGAAGACATAACAATCATAAATATATATGCACCCAACGTCGGAGTAGCCAGATTTATAAAGCAAACACTATTAGATCTAAAGAAGGAGATAGATACTAACACCATAATAGCAGGGGATCTGAGCACCCCACTCTCAACATTGGGCAGGTCATCTAGGCAAAAAATCAATAGAGAAACACAACAAATAAACAACACTTTAGAACAATTGGACTTCACAGATATCTACAGAACATTCCATCCAACAACCTCAGAATATGCATTCTTCTCATCAGTTCATGGAACATTCTCCAGGATAGACCACATGTTAGGTCACAAAGCAAGTCTCAACAAATTCAAAAAATTGGAATTATTCCATGTATTCTTTTGGATCACAATGGATTTAAACTAGAAATCAATAGCAAACAAAACTTTGAAAACCACACAAACACATGGAAATTAAAAAACATTCTACTTAATGACATATGGGTCCAAGAAGAAATTAAACAAGAAATCAAAAAATTTATTGAAACCAATGAAAATAATGACACAACATACCAAAACTTGTGGGATACTGCAAAAGCAGTACTAAGGGGGAAATTTATCACATTAAATGCTTACTTCGGAAGAATGGAAAGATGGCAAATAAACAACCTAACACTTCACCTTAAAGAACTAGAAAAATAAAAACCATCCAAACCCAAAGTTGGTAGACAGAAAGAAATAATTATGATCAGAGCAGAACTAAATGAAATAGAAACCCCCAAAATGATACAAAAGATCAATAAAACAGTTGGGTTTTTAAAAGATAAATAAAATTGAAATGCCATTAGCAAGGCTAACTAAAAAAAGAAGATAGCAGAAATAACAAAAATTAGAAGCAAAAATGGTGATATTACAACTGATACCTCAGAAATACAAGGAATCATTAGAGACTACTAAAAATAACTATATGCCAACAAATTTGAAAATCTGGAGGAAATGGATAAATTTCTGGACATATACAAACTGCCAAAACTGAGCCAAGAAGATATAGAAAATCCGGACAGACCAATAACAATAAAAGAGATTGAAGCTGTTATCAGAAGTCTCCCAATAAAGAAAAGCCCAGGACCAGACAGGTTCACTGCAGAGTTCTACCAAACCTTCAAAGAGGAATTGACACCAGTTCTCTACAAACTATTCCAAAAGATTGAAACAGAGATCATTCTCCCAAACTCATTCTATGAGGCAAACATCGTCTTGATACCAAAACCAGATAAAGATACATCAAAAATAGAAAACTACCAAAATCCGGACAGACCAATAACAATAAAAGAGATTGAAGCTGTTATCAGAAGTCTCCCAATAAAGAAAAGCCCAGGACCAGACAGGTTCACTGCAGAGTTCTACCAAACCTTCAAAGAGGAATTGACACCAGTTCTCTACAAACTATTCCAAAAGATTGAAACAGAGATCATTCTCCCAAACTCATTCTATGAGGCAAACATCATCTTGATACCAAAACCAGATAAAGATACATCAAAAATAGAAAACTACCAGCCAATATCCTTGATAAATATAGATGCAAATATCCTCAATAAAATACTAGCTAACAGAATACAGCAACGCATACACAAAATTATACACCATGATCAAATGGGATTCATCCCAGGGATGCAAGGTTGGTTCAACATATGCAAATCAATAAATGTGATATACCACATTAATAAAAGCAAAGACAAAAACCACATGATCATCTCTATTGATGCTGAAAAAGCATTTGAAAAAAATTCAACATTCGCTCATGATAAAGACTCTCTACAAGTTAGGTATAGATGGAAAATACCTCAACATAATTAAAGTCATATATGATAAGCTCACTGCCAATATCATTTTGAATGGGAAAAAGCTGAAAGCTTTTCCTTTAAGAGCAGCAACTAGAGAAGAATGCTCACTCTCACTAGTCCTATTCAACATAGTGTTGGAAGTACTAGCCAGAGCAATCAGACAGGAGAAGGAAATAAAGGGCATCCAGATTGGAAAAGATGAAGTCAAACTGTCCCTGTTTGCAGATGATATGACCCTATATATCGAACAGCCTAAAGTCTCTACAAATAAACCCTTAGAGTTGATATATTATTTCAGCAAAGTTGCAGGACACAAAATCAACACACAAAAATCAGTAGCATTTCTATACTCCAACAATGAACATGCAAGAAAAGAAATCAAGAAAACTAGCCCATTCACAATAGCCACCAAAAAAACCCAAAATACTTAGGAATAAAGTTAACCAAGGATGTGAAAAATCTCTGTGAAGTGAACTACAAACCACTGTTGAGAGAAATTAAAGAGAACACAAGAAGATGGAAAGATATCCCATGCTCTTGGATTGGAAGAATTAACATTGTGAAAATGTCCATATTACCCAAAGTGATCTATGGACTCAATGCAACCCCATCAAAATTCCAGTGACATTTTCTCATGAATGGAAAAAACTATCCAGACATTCCTACAGAATAACAAAAGACCACAAATAGCCAAAGCAATCCTGATCAAAAAAAAATTACGGTGGAGGCATAATACTACCTGACTTTAAACTATTCTACAAAGCTATAATAACCCATACAGCATAGTACTAGCATAAAAACAGAGACACAGATCAATGGAGTAGAATAGAGAGTCCATAAATCAACCCATATACCTACAGCCATCTGATCTTTGACAAAGGCACCAACTTTACCTCTTCAGCAAATGGTGCTGGGAAAACTGGATATTCATATGTAGGATAATGAAACTAGACCTGTACCTCTCACCATATACTAAAATCAGCTCAAAATGGATTAAAGAATTAAGTGTACATCCTGAAAAAATAAAACTCCTCAAAGAAAACATAGGGGAAACACTCCAGGAAGTAGGAGTGGGTAGACTTCATGAATATGACCCCAAACACAGAGGCCACCAAAGGAAAAATAAATAAATGAGATTATATCAAACTAAAAAGCTTCTGCACAGCAAAAGAAACAATCAAAAGAGTGAAAAGACAACCAACAGAGTGTGAGAAAATATTTACAAAATATACATCTGACAAAGGATTAATATCCAGAATATACAAGGAACTCAAACAACTTCAAAGCAAAAAAACAAATATCCCATTTAAAAAATGGGCTAAGGAGCTTAATAGGCATTTCTCAAAGGGAGTTATATGAATAGCCAACAGACACATGAAAAAATGTTGAACATCACTCAGCATTCAGGAAATGCAAATCAAAACCACTTTAGATATCATCTCACTCCAGTTAAGATGGCTAATATACAAAAGACTAAGAATGATAAATGCTGGTACGGTTGCAGAGAAAAAGGAACCCTCCTTAACTGTTGGTGGGACTGGAAAATGGTGCAGCCTTTATGGAGAATGGTATGGAAGCTCCTCAAACAATTACAGATAGATCTACCATATGACCAGTGATTCCACTGCTGAGAATATACTTAGAGGAATGGAAATCATCATGCCAAAGGGATACCTGTACTCCTATATTTACTGCAGCACTATTTACAATAGCAAAGAGTTGGAACCAGCTGAAATGTCCATCATCAGACTAGTGGATAAGGAAACTGTGATATATCTGCACAATGGAATACTACTCTGCTATAAAAAAGAATGAAATACTACCATTCTCAACATGGATGGACTTAGAGAAAATTATATTAAGTGAAACAAGTCAGGCACAGAAAGAGTAATACCACATATTCTCACTTATTTGTCCAAACTAAAAACAAACAAGTAAATAAATATATAAACAAATGGCAGGGAGAAGACACAACAATCACAACAATTCCTTGAACTTGTTAAAACAAGTGAACAGATATGATGTAGTAGGGTGGGGAGGGGAGAGAGGGAGAGGAGGAAGAGGAACGGGTAAAGGGACATGAAAATCAACTACAATGTATATTGAGAAGTTAAAATAAAAAATAAATGAAAAATAAAAAAAAAGAATATAGTTTAGCCAGAGCTCAAAGCTGCTCTATCAGCACCATGGAGAGCAAAGCCCAGTCTCAGGGTTCCCTGCCCTTCCCACTCACCTGTTGTCTTTCTCTAGCAGAGCCTCATGACTCAGCTGGGAATGCTGTTGATGCTTTTACACGTAGAATAGGGAGCTGGACACTGGTATAATCTACATTTCCCCTTAGTACTTTCTCCCTGCAGTAATTCATTCCACCTGCAAGTATTTGAACTGTGGTTTGGAAAGCTCATTTATTTTCAAGAATAATTTCACAAGCTTTAAAAAAATCAGGCAATTAGCTTACTCTTAATCCAATACACCACCTGGATGGCAGCTGATCTCATGCCTCACTCAGGTAATGATACTGATATTCTGAAGTCATCTCGGCCTCTTTCTCTACATGTCACTTCACCTCCATCACCAAGACCCTTTCAAACGTTCCTCCTTATTGAGACTTGAATTCTCAGCTGAACTTGTAACAGGAGTTGCAAACCCTTTGGGCAGCTGCAATATAAAAACCTTATTTTCCATACTGAGCTAGAGTCAAAATTTTTTATTGAACTAATTCTTAGCATGAGTACCAATCACTCTTTGGAGATACTTGCTGGGAGGAATGTTTCGAGTAGTGCTCACAAACCAGACCCTGCTGGAATAATCCCCACTCCCACTATGTCAGGAGAGCCAGAAACCCCCCTTGAGAGGAATTCAAATGTCTGCTGCTCTTTGCTTTTTAAGTGGGCATTCAGGGAAGATTTTTCTGCTGCTCACCCACCCCCAGACCTGTTTCCCTGACTGATTTCTGGAGCAGCTTACCTGGAGGTTGAGGTGATAAGAAAGCTGAGCAGGATAGAACACTGAAGCCACTGAACATAGACAGAGCCAAGGACCTTTGCCCAGCCTCTTCTTCCTCCTTCCATAGCTTGTCTCAGCCATGTGGATGAATCATCCACTTGGGGACACTTTCACCCTAGAATCCTAACTTTTCTGTTCAAGCCTTTTCAGTAATCATCAGACAGTCCCCCCTCACTCCCACCCTATGCTAGAAAATTCCATCAAGAGAAACCAATCTTGAAAATGGTTCTTATTTGGGGAAGCTTAACCAGAATCCCAGGTGGCACTTTATAAAAATATGTATGTCTGATGTTCACTTTGGAAGTGTTCACCTAGTAGGTCTATGATGAAGGTCTTTGAATATAAACTTCTAAATAGCATTGTGGATCACTTGGATGCACCCTCAGTTGAGAAGCCCTAGCTTAGAGACTTCCATTTGAAGTGTAATCCACAGGCCAGGAGCACCAGCAGCTCCTGGGAGCTTATAAGAAATGCAGAGCCGTGAGCCCAACTCCAGGCCTACTGTATTAGAATGTGGATCACTTGGATGCACCCTCAGTTGAGAAGCCCTAGCTTAGAGACTTCCATTTGAAGTGCAATCCACAGGCCAGGAGCACCAGCAGCTCCTGGGAGCTTATAAGAAACGCAGAGCCGTGAGCCCAACTCCAGGCCTACTGTATTAGAATCTGCATGTTAACAAGATCCCCAGGTGATCTGTGCACATATATTAAAGTCTGAGAAGCACTGGCATAGAATGCATATGGATCAACAGGTTACCTTCTGTTCATACCAGCAATTACAACGTTCGGTACTTTTTATGCTGAATACTTCACCCTGTTAAAAAATTTCAGGCATCTAGGAGCGGAAGAAGGGAATAAATATGGGAGCCTAAGGCCTTGTGGGCACTCCAGAAACCACACCACAAGGGTGGATGCCTATTTTGCTTATGCATAAACCCAGACCTCTGAATGAAACCAAGTTGTACTACCCAGAGATTTGAGCCTAAGATCAGGAAAGTTTGCCTAGATATTTTCAATAGCTGGAGATAGGACTGAAGAGTTTTCCTTCTTGCTTTGCTCAAAAAAAAATCTGTGAGCATTCAGTTAAGTGATAGGTACTGTCATAGATACTGGACACACAAATAGAAATGAGACCAAGTCCCTGCTCTTGTGGGAAGAGCAACATCAGAGAAATGCTCAGAGAACAGAGGAGAGGTCCTATCCAAGCCTGAGGAGGCCTCAGCTCACTGCTGTTTGGCTGAACTTCAAAAACATATAAACTGATAGGGGTGTCCCCTTCTTCCCCACAGATTCCCTGGAGCCAGTGGGATGTCTGCCGAGAAAACCAAATGCTAACTGGATTCTGCCTGTCTGGAAAGTGGGAGAAGGGAATTCAGGAAAGGTATATTGGGTTAGGCTTTGATGACTTGTGTTGGAAGGATCACAAAGAGATCAGCAGCACTTCTGTACCATGAAAGGAATGGCCAAGAGAACTTCCTTGAATCCATGGAGAGCTTCCAAAAAAGAAAATTCTAAGTTTAGGCCTGCCAAGGGGCAGAGAAGCCTGGTCTGATTTACCTATGGATGCATCTGCTGAGTGCATGCTCTTTACCCAGCAGAGTGTTAGGTCCCAAGAGGTGGGGGGAGGGGCGAGGAAACGGTGGAGGAAGATAGAATCTAACATTTCTTTTAGCTCTGAATCTCAAGACTAGATTAACCTCTTCACTTTAGAAAAGATGAAGCCCAGGTGCAGAAAGGGCATGTGACTTTTACAAAATTACACAACTAGTTCTTAAGGATAAGACTACCAACAGGTTGTGCTCAGGGAAGATGGCTGAAGCCCACTCAACGACACATTGAACTCCAGGAGCAGGAGTCTGGGCAACAGGGAGTCACCAGAGGTTTCTGAGCTGGGGACTGACCTAGTCAAAACTGCTTTCCCCTTGAATAAATACCATCTCCAGCTAGGTTACAGATGACAGATTTTACGGAATGTTTCCATGTTTACGTGAAAGATCTGAATGGGAGCCCCATCACTGGCATTACCTCTTTGTTTCTCAAGCCCTCTCTTCACATCTCTTACTAGATGAGCAGGGAAAGCCAGATGCTAAGGCCTATAGGAGCTGAGTCTTGCCAAAGTTCCTATGGAAGGGATGCATCCAGGAGAACCGGGTCTCCTCTTCTCAATGCAAGTCTCTGTGCTAAACGTGCTCACCCTGTGTTCCAGGACAGTAGGTGCTCCATGTGAAGTGCTCTTGAACTCTGCCAACCCATTAGTCTGTCTTCTCCCCTGCCATGTAAAAGGGCTACAGATGGTAGGTTTTTGAAGCTCCACACCAGTACAAACACATGCACCCTCCTCAGGAGAGGACAATTAGAGAACCTGTTAACCAGAGGTGCCAGGGCAGGTGCCAACAGGAACAGTGCAGGCTGAAACAGCACATTCCAGAGAGCCTCGTGAGTTCATTGTACATGAGTAGAGCTAATTACAAGAAACACGTGGAACATTTGGCTGAATCTTCTCTGGTACCAACTCAGCCATGCTCTCACATGCTTATGGCATGAAGGGATAGTGGGGGGCAGGCTTCCCTCAGCCTGACAGCAGAGTAGCTGCCTCCATTGAAGAGCCAGGTTTGACTCCAGAATGACATCTCTGCTCCCCAGGCAAGGGCAGTGAGGATATCCGAGACCAGGTGCACCTTAGGAGTGCAGAGACCAAGATCTACAAGGCTGAGGTCCATCATGCAACACCTGGCCTTTCTCCCATGTCCCTTCAAGTACAGTATTGGTGGTAAGAGATTATCATCAACCAAGTTTCTCCTCTCTACTCAGCAATACAGAAATGGGGAAGAGAGAATAGAAGAGGAGGAAGTTAGCTTCCTGTGCTTCTGTGAGGATTAATTACATGCAAAGCATGTGGTGGTTGCCAGGGTACACAGTAAACACTCAATAAATGATAATGTTAGAAGTTTGGGCTGCAGCTTTGGTGCCCAAATCCTCTTTCTCACCCTTGTGGAGGGAGTGGGACACTTGGACAACAATAGTTGAGGGAGGTTGGGGGAGTTCTAGTTATGATTGCTGCAGAACAAATCACCTCAACCTTAGTGATATATAACAACCATCATTTTGTTATGTCCACAAATTCTGTGCATTAGGAATTTGGAAAAGACACAGTAGGGATGGCTTGTCTCTGACTCTTGATATCTGGAGCCTCAGCTAGAAAGACTCAAAGACTGGGGTCTTGTGACTGGAATCATCTATATGCTTGTTCACTCACATGACTGGTGGCTGACTGATGTTGTCAGCTGAAACTGTAAGCTGGGACACCAACACATGTCCCCCCACCATGTGGCTGCTTGGGTTTCTTCACAGCATGGTAGCTGCGTTCTAAGAGCAGATGTCCCAAGTGAATCTGGCAGAAGCTGTATAACGTTTTAAGACTTAGCCTTAGAAATTATATAACATCATTTCTGCCATAGTCACAAAGCTGTCCAGATCCAAGGGCAGGAAACAGGTATCAAAGGCACATCGTAAAGAGAGCATGTGGAATGGGCAATAATATTAAAGTCATCTCTGGAATATACAATCTGCTCTATTTGTCAACAGCTAAACAAATGCCCTCATAGTCTCCCAATGCAGAGCTGTTATGTGCAAAGTCTAGACAAGTATTCATAAGATGCCTCATTAATTTAGTCCTTACAATAATACTGCAAGATAGTTTCTAGTTGTCATTATCCCATTTTGTAAACTGAGCTCAAAGAGTTTAGATAACTTGTCCAAGGTCACACAGTTTTTAAGCACAGAAGCAGTTATCAAATCCAGACCTAAATTTGCTAACAACTTACTCAAAGCTTATAGTCTTTCAAGAACATTGTGCTGCAAATGAAATGATCTTGATTTATAGGACAGTGGGAACATGGTAAAAAGGAAGAAAAAGGCCTCCTTTCATCAGAATTGTTCATCTGATGCTTAAGTGTTCACAGTGTACAAACAATGCTGCCGCTAAGCCATATAACCCATAAATGCCATTTCTCTTGCTAATAAATGATTTTATGTAACAAAGACTTTGGCACAACAGTGTCTACAGATGGGATGGAAACTATGTTGTGGGCTATCCTGCTGGTCCACCCCACGTTCCCATTATACTTTCAGAGTGGGGAGTAGGGTACAGTTAAGAATCTGTTTTCAAAGTAGAACAAGACCCCTGTCTTACTTTTCTTTCAACCCTATAAGACACATACTTTTTATTTTGAAACAGCCTAGATTGTGAGGCAAGGCACAATCAAATGAGATGGATAAATTCCCATTTTAATCCTTATTCTCATTTTCCGACTCAAGTAGCTGATGGATGGATAGTCAAAAGTATGTAAAGGCGAGCTTTAGTTTAAAAATGCATATATACCAATAAAATTAAATGAGGAAATAATATGTTTTCCACAAATGGTGCTGGGACAACTGGATATCCACATGCAAATAAATGAAGTTGGACCCCTTCCTCAATCCATACACAAAAATTAACTCAAAGTGGATCATAGACCTAACTGTAAGAGCTAAAACTATAAAACTTCTACAATGGTGTGGGTTAGGCAAAGTTTTCTTAGTTTTGACACCAAAAGCACAAAAGAAAAATACAGATAAATTGGACTATAAAAATACTAAAAACTTTTGTGCAGCAAAAGATACCATCAAGCAAGTGAAAATACAACCCACAGAACGGAAGAAAATACCAGTGAATTATATATCTTATAAGGTACTTGTACCCAGAATATATAAAGAACACTTTCAACTCAATAAGAAAAAGACAAATAGCCCAATAAAAAAAGGCAAAGTATCTAAATAGATACTTCTCCGAAGAAGTTATACAAATGGACAATAAGCACATGAAAAGATGCTCAACATTATTAGTCATCAGAAAGATAAAAATCAAAACCACAGTGAGATATCACTTTATACCCATTCCAATGGCCATAATAAAAAAAAAGGACAAGGGTTGCTGATGATATGGAGACACTGGAATGCTCATAAACTGCTGGTGGCATGTAAAATGATGCAGATGCTTTGGGAAAGAGTTTGGCAGTTCCTCAAAATGTTAAAGATTGAGTTACCATATGATCTAGCAATTTCACTCCTAGGTAGATACCCAAAAGAAGTGAAAACATATGTCCATACAAAAACTTGTACGTGAATGTTCATAGCAGCATTGTAAAAAGTAGCTAATGACAAATAGAGCAGATTGTATATTCCAGAGATGACTTTAATATTATTGCCCATTCCACATGCTCTCTTTACGATGTGCCTTTGATACCTGTTTCCTGCCCTTGGATCTGGACAGCTTTGTGACTATGGCAGAAATGATGTTATATAATTTCTAAGGCTAAGTCTTAAAACGTTATACAGCTTCTGCCAGATTCACTTGGGACATCTGCTCTTAGAACACAGCTACCATGCTGTGAAGAAACCCAAGCAGCCACATGGTGGGGGGACATGTGTTGGTGTCCCAGCTTACAGTTTCAGCTGACAACATCAGTCAGCCACCAGTCATGTGAGTGAACAAGCATATAGATGATTCCAGTCACAAGACCCCAGTCTTTGAGTCTTTCTAGCTGAGGCTCCAGATATCAAGAGTCAGAGACAAGCCATCCCTACTGTGTCTTTTCCAAATTCCTAATGCACAGAATTTGTGGACATAACAAAATGATGGTTGTTTCCAAACTCTGTGGAATAGGGACAATACATTCTGCATATCTTATAGAGTTGTTTTAAGAATTAAGCAAGATAATCCATGTAAAGTGCCTTTAATAGTGCCTGGATCATATTAATGTTTAATAAATGTTAGCTATGATGAAAATGGAGATGATTAAAGGCTAGCCTTGCTATGCACTCTGTTTACCAATCCTGTGCCTGATCTGAGGATTATAATTATTCCCTAATAACCAGTCAAGCACCTTCAATCCCCCTTCACGTCTGCTTTTAAACATTCCCAGGTTTCTCCTATTTTACAAAAAGGAGTCTATTCTTTTCTTCCCTTTCTCAGCTCTTCAGAAACATAGCTTGTTACTTCTATGACTCTTCTACCCACTTTATTCTTAACTTCCTTTAATCTTGTTTCCATGCCCAATACTTTAATCTTGTCTAAAACTTAACAATCACCTCTGAGCCACATTAAATGTTCTTTTCAAAGTCCTATTAGTCCTTTCAAGTCCTACTGGGCTTTCGGCAGATTTTGACAGAACTGCCCATTCTCTCATTTTTTGCTACCTTGACCACTGAACTATCCTTTCTCACTTTCTACCTGTGGTAGATTGAATTATTGATCTTACTTCTTTATTGAGCAATGTTATTATCCACAGCCTTGCAATGACCTGTGGTGGGTAGAATGAATTCCCATGTTCTTTTGACTTTGGACTTTGAAATATGAAGTATTAGAAAGTGTATCATTAGCAAAGATTTAAAATGTGCTTAAATGATTGGGGTTTCCCTCTTATGCTCCTGTCTTTTGCCATGAGAAGAATACACCAATGATTCAAGGATATAAAAAGAAAACAAAATACAAAAATAATGTATGAATCAAGAGAAACTACTCCAGATACAGTAAAAAATCATAAAGAGATTTATGAGCATAAAAGATTTAAATAAATTCAAAGGATTTTAAAAACTCAAATATACCAATAACTCCAAAAGATATTGAGACAGTAGCAAAAACTTAGATAAAATATTGGTAAATATAATTCCGCTAAGGGGAATTGAGAGCTTCTGGTTCATTTTTTAATGTTTCCAGGCAATTCTAATGTGTAGCCAGGTTTAAGAGCCACTGGGCTAAACCAGTTATGATGGTTTTATTCACAGGCTGGAGACTGGTTTAGGCCTGAGCATGTGAAATAATTCTGGCCAATGAGGCAAAAAGTAAAGTCTGCTGGGTTTGGGAGTTGAAGCTTCTGGGAGAAGTTTCTTCACTTTTCAACGGATTCAAAGAAAAAACGTTGTCTTTTATGTCTGTTGGGTATTGTAGTAGCTGCATGTAGCCCTGGAAGTCTGGGCAAGAGCACTGCCAATGTGGAGGTGACAGAGAGGAAAGATGGAAGGAACCTGATGTTGCCTTTGAACCACTGAATTAAAGTGTTGAAAAAGCTCTACATTAAGGCATCTTATACTGTAAGAATAAATTTTCCTATTGTTCAAGCCAATTGAAGTTAGTTATTTTCATTATTTACAACTGAAAACATCCTAACTGATACTATGACCAAGTCGGATTTATCCTAGAAATGTAAGAACCGGTCAATATTTAAAAATCTGGTAAATATGCCAAACTTTTTTTTCTGTATGTACTCCAGAAAAACTCTCCCAAAGGTCCTATGGAAGCACAAACAGAAATATTTATCATGGCACTGTTTAGGGCACCAAGATATCAGAGGAAACCTAAGTCCATCACTAAGGCATTGGATAAGTAAAATGCAGTTGTTTTGCATAGTGTTGAATACTATGCAGAATTATGTCAAATATAATATGACAGATTTCTATACATTTATATATAGAAGTATAGGCATAATGCCAAATATCACAGTATTGCATGAAACAAAAAGAAACAATGATATTCACAGCACTATAATTTTTATGTAAATTAAACACACAAACCCCTATGTGCATGCACATAGTTCACTGTATATTTCACATATATGCACATCTCTAAATATGCAAATTGAATAAAATTATGGGTTAAAGGAAAAAGAATAATAACAAAGAAACAGACCAAAGTTGAGAGTGTCCCATACAATCAGGAGTATGATTAATTCAATTCTCTATACTTGAGATGAAGGGAAGAAGGATAGGGAAAAAAGGAAGGAAGGAAGAGGAATAGATATCCATCAATGTAATTTACCACATTAAAAATTGAAATAGGCTGTAGCCCCCTTCACCTGGAAACAGGCAAGAGAGCACACCCAGGGTCATAGGCAAGGAGGTGAAGGCAGTACCCCTGCCCAAAAGCAGGCAAGAGAGCACAGCAAAAACACCAATTCTTCACAGGTGACCCACCACATCCACAGCCACTGCCACAGCCACGGCTGCTGAAAAAGTAGCTCAACGCCACCACAGCAGCCACAGCCACTATGCAGCCATTCCACCAGACACTCAACTGCATTGACACAAGGAGAGGCATCAGCAGAGACTGGAAAAAGAAGAGGATGAGGTCTCTCTCTTCAAAGAGGTCTCTCTCTTCAAAGCCTACTCCAGAGTAATAGAATAAGCAATTGCTCTACCAGATGACCAGACATCAACATAAAGATACAGAAATATGAAAACCCAAGAAAATATGACACCACCAAAAGGATACAGTAATTCTCAAATACCAGACCCTATAGAGCAAGAAACTCTTGAAACGATTGAGAAGAAATTCCAAGCAACAATCTTAAGGAAACTCACTGAGATATGAGAAGACTCAGTTAGACACCATACTGAAATGAGAAAAAATATCCAGGACATAAAGAGGAAATTTACAAAGAGATTAATACCTTAAAAAAGAATGTAGCAGAATTCATGGAACTGAAAGATTTGCTCAACAAAATAAAAAACACAACTTATAACTTAAGCAGCAGGCTAGAGCAAGCAGATGACAGAATTTCTGATCTTGAATATAGTCTTTTCAAGATAACCCAGGTGGACAAAAAAAAAGGAAAAAAAAAATTCTAAATGAAGAAAATCTAAGAGAGTTAGCACACAACCTTAAACGCACAAACATTCGAATCATTAATGTTCCAGAAGAGGAGGAAAAGAGAAAAGGCATGGAAAACCTATTCAACGAAATAATAATGGAAAGCTTCTGAGCTACAGAAACAGACACAGACCTTCAGATCAAGGAGGCTCAAAGATCCCCCAAAACATATGCTACCCAAAAAGGTCCTCTCCAAAACACATTATAATCAAACCAGCAAAGCTCAAAGAGAAAGAAAGAATCTTAAGCAAGAGAAAAGCATCAAGTTCACCTATAACAGAGCACCTATCAGACTAACAGCAGACTTTCTCAAGAGAAACTCTCCAGGCCAGAAGAAAATGGGGCAATATATTCAATATACTAAAAGAAAAAAACTGCCAGCCAAGAATACTATACCCAGCAAAGCTATCCTTCAGACATGAGTGGGAAACTGTATTTTCCAGGCAAACAAGTTCACCACCACACGGCCAGCCCTACAAGAAATCCTCAAGGAAGTCCTGCATCTGGAGTGCAAAAAAAGATAATCACTACCATGAATACACAAGAAAGAACAAAACCCACTGGTAGAACAAAAATGCAAATGAGAAAGAGAAAGAAACTAAATCTTACTACCACAAAAAGCCATCGTGACAATGTAATAATGCCCCTATTTTATTTCTGATTTTAGTAATTGTGGTCTTCTCTTTTTTTTCTTGGTCAGTCTAGATAAAGGTTTGCAAATTTTGTTGATCTTTTTAAAGAACCAACTTTTGGTTTTGTTGATTTTCTCTATTGTTTTTTAATTCCTTATTTCATATATATATCTGCTGTAATCTTCATTATTTCCTACTTATATTTGCTTTTGGTTTAGTTTTTCTACTTTTTCTATTTTCTTAAGGTAAAAGTTTATGTTACTGATTTGAGATTTTTCTTATTTTTAACACAGGCATTTACAAGTATAAATTTTCCTCTAAACACTGCATGAGCCCTGCCTCCCATAAATTTTGATATGTTGTGCTTTGATCTTTATCTCAAAGTACTCTCTAATTTCCCTGTGATTTTTCTTTTCACCCATTGTTTATTTAGGAGAGTGTTGTTTAATTTCCACACATTTGTGAGTTTTCTAAATTTCCTTCTGTTATTGTGGTCAGAGAATATGCTTTCTATGATCTTAGTCTTTTTTTAAAAAAATAGAAAAAATTTAAACAAAACAATAGATCATGGAAAGATTTCCATTATCTTTCAGCTATTTTTCCATGAACTTCTTGAAGTGTCCTTGTGTTTATATTCTGTTTTATTGATTTTCTATGCAATTTATGGTGCTAAACTTAGATATTTAATTTCTGCTCTTGATTTCTTTTTATTAAGTGGATTTGTTGACATGCTTAAAAATTAATTTGTCTGGGCTGGCCCGGTGGTGCACTCGGTAGAGTGCGGCGCTTGGGAGTGCAGCGGCGCTCCCGCTGAGGGTTTAGATCCCATATAGAGACCGGTCCACTCACTGGTTGAGCACGGTGCAGGCGCGACACCGAGGGTTGTGATCCCGTTGCCGGTCACGAAAAAAGACAAAAAGGAAAAATAAATTAATTTGTCTTGGAAAAGTTTATTCATCTTCCTCTGTTGAAATTAATTTGATATTTGCATGCCTTTGGAAGACTTTAGAGAGCAATTTCAAATAATTGTAGAGATTATAAAATATGCAAATTTTAATGTTTTACATCTCCAGTTTTTCTGGAAAATTGAAGCTCTACTTTCTACTGAGTATTTTGTTATTCATCTGTTATTCAGTTTATGTAATTTATATTATTTGAACAAATAAATGTCCATATCCTTTAAAAAAAGAAAAAAAATTGAAATAAAACATACATCCTTCTCAAGAGATCCAAAGAAGCATTCAGCAAAACAACATAAATTACTCTTAAGAAACAAAGATTAGAGAAGCATTGCTTTAACTTGTAAAAGGCATCTGTCAGAAACCTACAGTCAACATTATTCTCAATGGTAAAACTTCAAAAACTTCCTCACAAAAGTCAGGAACAAGAGAGAAAGCCTAATATGACCATTACTGTTGAATATTACACCGAATGTCCTAAAAATTCAATAAGAAAGAGTGATAATGATTGCAAAATAAGAGTTAAAACTGTAAGCGTAGTTGATATATTTATCTATATAGAACATACAAGAGAATCAACAGAAAAAAATTATTAGGACTAATAGTGTTCAGGAAGCTTGTTGAATACAAAATCTACACATAAAAATCAATAGCACTATTTTGAGAAGCAATAATCAATTAGAAAATTTAATAATAAGAAAAGACCATTCATTCACAATAGCAATAAATAGTGAAAAATAGCTAGGAATACAACTAACAAAATGTGCAGGATATCTGTGGAGAAAATTATCAAGCCTACATCACAGGAAATGTTTTAAAATTCCTGAATAAATGGAGAAATAAACCATTAATTATAAAGCCAAATATTACTAAAATGTTAATTCTCCCCAAATTGTTATATGTATTAAACTGAGCAAACTCCTAAGAGTTTCTAGTGCACTTAAACTTATTTTAAAATCCAATACACGGAAAAGAGTATGTGAGTAATTATAATATTTTTTTTTAAAATAGCAGAGAACTGACCCAATGGTTAAAATACATCCAATGTCTACATTAATTAAAACAGTAGATATGGATGCAGTGATACACAAATAGACTTTCAGATCAGATTAAAAGCCCTGGAAACATCCTTGTTTGATACCTCAAACTTAAGTCCAAGTCTGAACCCCTCATCTGTCCCCTGCTCCCATCCTAAACCTACTCTTCCCTCTGTCTTTCCCATTTCAGTTGACAGTCACTCTTTGGTATCTGGTTATTTAACACAATAGGAAAAGTGCTTCTGCCCATTTCCCTAGCATTCAACTCTTCATCCTGCCGTAATGGGACCAGTTATGATGTATTTCCTGAAATCATACTAAAATGACAAGGGGTAACTGGGAGTATGGAAAAACCTGAAATCTTTTCATTCCTCTTCTCCCCACATTTACAGAGGCCCCCTGAGATTCTCCTATCTCTGTGGGGTCTTTGGTTTCATGAGCTTCTCTTGATAGGCATGAAAATGCGGCAGCATTTAATTAAATAAACTAAAGCAGAAAACCAGTGCAATCCCTGTTCTTTCCAGGAGCACTAAAACAATGAGAAACACAAAGTGCCATCTCTGTATGGGGCAGTGAAGGATGTCTAACTTTCTCCTGGAATCCCTTAGTGCCCTTAGTGTCACTTAGCACCATCATACCCCCCTCTAAGCGCATGGCCAAATACAGGCATAATTTGTTCTACCTCCAGCAGGTCACAGTAAAAATCAACTCAAAATGAATTAAGTGTACCATCATGCCCTCTCCACCCCGCCTTCTCCAGCATTTAAACTTAGCTCTCAGCCTCAGAGATAAGGAGCTTGCAGATAATTCCCTCCTTCTTGAAGGAGATCTAAGACAATTTAGGGTACAGCTTTTCCCCTAAGTTTAAAAACATATAAACGAAACCCACCACCATGAAGCCTGATTTCCACAGTTCACCAATCAGGATAAATGATGTATTTGCAAAACGTGCTATTTTATTTTTGAGGCAGAAATCTACTTTCTAGAAATTTAGCTACATTGTCCCTAATTAGAAGTGTAATTGATATGGTCATTTGTACAGAGAAGGGCAAGGGCAGGAATATGAACATAGGGGGAGGGCTGAAGATTGGCCTATAAGAGTCTGAAGCAGGACACTGAGTGCAATCTTACATAAAGTTTCACAAGGTATATAAATTCAGCAAGGAAAGTGGTTCTGAGTCCCTACTCCCATGGGGGAAGATGGATAAAGCTGCAGCCTCAGAAACTGGACGGGTCATCAAAGTCTTTAGATGGCAGGGTAAAGGATGCATTTCCTTCACCTTGAAGTCACGTGATGCTCCATTTTCCACTCCTGCATCAGGGCCCATAAGCTTCATCAGCAACAGTACTGACAAGGATGGACCCATCACCATCTAAAAGTTCTTCCCCAAATCTGCTCCTATTTTATCACTGCTCTATTCCAGACAATTATTCAATCCATTTATTCTACAAATAACTGAAGAACTTCTATGTGCATACCACTTTATTACCTTCTAAAGAAGTTATAAAAGATATCTCAAAGATTTTTATAGCCTGTGTACTCAGAGCCCCCCCAACACTGGGAATAGTTATTACTTATTTATTTGCTATTTTCTCCACTAGACTATTAGCAACAGATGGCAGGGACCTTGTGTAACTTGCTCATCATTGTATTTCCAGTAAGAGACTGCCTGGCACACAAGTGATACTGAATGAATGAATGATCTTTTTCCTCCCGTCATTAACAATGTAAGCCAAACGTACAAATGCAAGAAATTAATTAAATGCATAAATAAATGCCAAGGTCACTTAATTCTCTCCCTGAATTATAAATCTGGTGTATAAACTCAATATTGTACTCAATTATTTCTATGTGTTGACCATCTGTGGAATTTATGAAGTCTCCACCTAAAAGAACTCCTTTAGATATTGTTAAAAAGAGGTGCCAAATTACATAATGATAAAGGGGTCAATTCTCCAAGAAGATATAACAATCCTTAATTGTATACACCTAACAACAGAGTGTCAAAATACATGAGGCAAGAATTGGTAGAACTGTGAGAAGTAGATGAACCCACGGTTAAAAAGAGGTGCCAAATTACATAATGATAAAGGGGTCAATTCTCCAAGAAGATATAACAGTCCTTAATTGTATACACCTAACAACAGAGTGTCAAAATACATGAGGCAAGAATTGGTAGAACTGTGAGAAGTAGATGAACCCACGATTATTGTTAGAGACTTCGACACCACTCTATCAAAAATGGACAGATCCAGGAGGCAGAAAATCTGCAAGGACACAGTTGAACTCAACAACACCATTAATCAACAGGATATAATGGACATGCATAGACTACTTCACCCAACAATAGCAGAATACAAGTTCTTCTCAAGCTCACATGTAATATTCACCAACACAGACCACATTCTGGGCCACAAAAGACATTTTAACAAATTTAAAAGAATATATATCATACATTGTCTGTTCTCAGACCACAGTGGACTTAAACTAGAAATCAACAGCAGAAAAATACCAGGAAAATCTCCAAATACTTAGAGATTAAACAACACAATTCTAAATAACACATGGGAGGAATCAAAGAAGGAATCTCCAGAAAATTTTTAAAATATTTTGGATTCAATGAAAATGAAATACAGCTTATCAGAATTGGTGGTATACAGCAAAAACAGTGCTTAGAGAGTGATTTACAGCATTAAGTGCATATATAAGAAAAAAAGAAAGATCTAAAATCAATCATCTAAGCTGCCACCATAGGAAACTAGAAAAAGAAAAGCAAATTAAATCCAAACCAAAATAAGCAGAAGAAAAGAAATAAAAATTAGAACAGAAATCAACAAAATTAAAAATGAATACAGAAAGCAATAGAGAAAACCAAAAAAACCAAAAGCTGGTTTTTTGAAAAGATAATCCTCTGGCCAATGCTAAGAGAAAAAGAGAGAAGACACAAATTACTAATATAGACATGAAATTTTTTTTGTCTTTTTCCGTGTCCGGCAATGGATCACAACCCTCAGTGTCGCCCCCGTACCGAACCGGGACCGGCAACGGGATCACAACCCTTGAGTTGCTCCTGCGCCTCACTCAGCCAGTGAGCGGGAACCGGTCTGTATGTGGGATCCGAACCCTCGGGCGGGAGCGCCGCTGCGCTTCCCAAGCGGCGCACTATCCAGTGCGCCACCGGGCCGGCCCACTTCTAACTCATTCTATAAGGCTGGCATTATGCTCAAACCAAAACCAGACAAAGACTACAGAAAACTATACACCAACATTTCTCATAAACATAGATGCAAAAATCCTTAACAGAATATTAGTAAATGGAAGCCAATAATGTATTTAAATTGATACATCATGACCAAATAGGATTTATTTCAGGTATGCAAGGCGAGTTCGACTCTCAAAAATTAATGTAATCAATCACATAAACAAGCTAAAGGAGAAAAACAACATGATTATATCAATAAATACAGAAAAAGCACATGACAAAATCCAACATCCATTCATGTTAAAAAAAAAAACTTTCTGTAAACTAAGAATAGAGGGGAATTTCTTCAACTTGATAAAGAATATCTAAAAAAAAACCCTAGAGCTAACACAGTACGTGATGGTAATAAACTCAGTTTTCCCACTAAGATCAGCAACAAGGCAAGAAAACTGCCTCTTATCACTGCTTTTCAACATTGTACTGGTTCCTAGCTGATACAACAAGGTAAGAAAAGGAAATAAAAGGTATAAAGATTTAAATGGAAGAAATAAAACTGTCTTTTTTGCAGATGACATGATTATCTATATAGAAAATCTGACATAACAAAACAAAACAAACAAACAAAAAAACCCTGGAACTAATATGCAGTTATAGCAGGGTTGCAGGATACATGGTTAGTGCACAAAAATCAATCACTTTCCTATATGTTGGCAATAAAAAAGGGAAATTTGAAATTAAAAACACAACATTATTTACATCAGCATCCAAAAAAAATTTTAACTATAAATCTAACAATATATATATATATATATGTATGTATATATATATATATATATATATATAAGATCTATATGAGTAAAAGTACAAAACTGATGAAAGAAATCAAAGAAGAACTAAATAAATGAAGAGATAGTTCATGTTCATGAATAGGAAGACTCAATATTGCCAAGTTGTCAGTTCTTCCCCATTTTATCTACAGATTCAATGCAATCCCAATAAAAATTCCAGCAAGTTATTTTGCAGATATTGATATGCTGAATCTAAAGTTTTTATTTAACTTTAGAAAAGTTACATATAAAAAGGATAGGCAAAAGAGGCAGAATAGACAACACAATATCGAAAGAGAAGAACAAAATTGGAGGACTGACACCACCCAACTTCAAGATTTACTATAAAGCAATAGTAATCAAGATAGTGTAGTATAGACCAAAGAATAGACAAATAGATAAATGCAACAGAATCAAGAGCCCCAAAATAAACCCACATAAATACAGTCCACTGGTCTTTGAAAAAGGAGAAAAGGGAATACAGTGGAGAAAAGATGGTCTTTTCAACAACAGTGCTGGAACAACTTTTGCAATATCCATCTGCAAAAAAAATGGATCTAGAGACAGACCTTACATCCTTCACAAAAATTAACTGAAAATGGGTCACAGACCTAAATGTAAAACAAAACCATCCAACTCCTTGAAGATAAAATAGGAAGAAAATGATGATCTTGGGTTTGGATATGACTTTTTAGTTGCAACACCAAAAGCACAACCCATGAAAGAAAGAATTGATAAGCTGGACTTCATTAAAAAATTTTTTTTAAATCTGCTCTGCAAAAGACATTGTCAAGAGAATGAAAAGACAACCCCCAAACCAGGAGAAAATACTTGCAATAGACATATCAGATAAAAGACTATTATCCAAAACCTATAAAGAACTCTTAAAACTCAACACAAACAACACAATTTTAAAAACGGGCCAAAGACCCTAATGGATACCTCACCAAAGAAGACATACAGATGGCAAATAAGCATATGAAAAGATGCTCTACATTATATATCACCAGGGAAATGAAAATTAAAACAATAATGAGATACTACTACATATCTATCATAATAGCTAAAATCCATAACACTGAGAGCACCAAATGCTGGTAAAGCTATGGAGCAACAGAAACTCTCATTCATAGCTGGTGAATGCAAAATGATACAGCCACTTTGGAAGACAGTTTAGTGGTTTCTTATAAAATTGAACATACTCTCACCATACAATCCAGCAATCGTGCTCCTTGGTATTTACCCAAATGAATTGAAAACTTATGCCCACAAAAAAAAAAAAAATTGCACATAGA
>NW_007733406.1:109060-111733 GCF_000696425.1 Galeopterus variegatus | reverse complement strand
GCTTTTTTTTTTTTCTAATTATACATACATGTGGGATACAATGTTGATTTGTACCCAACCTGTATGTATAATTTTAAAAAATAAATAAATTGTATAGGATGTGTGGTGGTTAGATCATTATAGTTAGCTTATTCATCATTACAATACACAATCATTCTTTATGTCCATTGACCAATTCCTCTTTAGCCCCCCTCTCTCTTCTCCTCCCTTCCCTTTTCCACCTCTAGTTTTCTAAAAGTTCAATGTGTTACTGTGATTGTCATTTCTTTCTTTCTTTCTCCCTGTTTCTCTTTATTGATGTGACTTTAATTTTTTTTTTTTTTAATTCAGTGCTGGAAGAGCACTGAGAGATCATGACAAAATCACTTTGTAGTTAAGGAAACTAAAACAAAATAAGTTAAGAAGTAAGTTCATAAATAGCAAAACTCAGTTTTCTGATACATTGCCAAATGCTTTTTTCAGTGTATACTGTTGCTTTAGGCTTAGCTTTTTGTCATCTCTTTATGCCAAAACTGCCATCATAGAAGTATGTGTGCTTAGAGTAAATGTTATATTTCAGTAAAATATGAGCATCTTTTGTTATGATGAGTCCAACTAGAGATTTTAAATAACCTCCAATTCAATATTTGGTTTAAAATATATGAAGAACAGTGCTGGAGTACATTCAAGGAGTAACATAAATGCTAGTGAGCACAGAAACTCAGGATAGACACATAAAGAACACTCAGCCCCCATTACCCCATCTCTTAGCCTGGATCAGCTGGGAACCAGAAGAAACTTTACCCTGTCAGCCAAGCATCCTGGTGCCAAACCTTGATTATAAGAAAACAAAAACAAACAAACAAACAAAATTTAAAGTTTCCAATTAAAAGATGGAGTGGCTGAATGAAAAATAAAACCTAACTCTATGCTANAGAACAGTGCTGGAGTACATTCAAGGAGTAACATAAATGCTAGTGAGCACAGAAACTCAGGATAGACACAAAAAGAACACTCAGCCCCTATTACCCCATCTCTTAGCCTGGATCAGCTGGGAACCAAAGGAAACTTTACCCTGTCAGCCAAGCATCCTGGTGCCAAACCTTGATTATAAGAAAACAAAAACAAACAAACAAACAAAAATTAAAGTTTCCAATTAAAAGATGGAGTGGCTGAATGAAAAATAAAACCTAACTCTATGCTACCTTCAAGAAACTCAAAGACACATATAAACTAAAAGTGAAGGGATGGAAAAACAGTCAATGAAAATGAAAACCAAAAGTGACCGAAAGTAGCTACACTTATATCTGATAAAATATGCTTTAAGTCAAAAACAGTAAGAAGGGACAAAGAAGATTATTGTACAATGTTAAGAGGGTCAATTCAGGAAGAGAATATAACAATTGTAAATATGTATGCATCCCATATGGGAACATCCAGATATATAAAGCAAATATTATTAGATCCCAAGTGAGAAAGTGACCTCAATACAATAATAGCTGGGAACTTTAACACCCCACTCTTATCATTGGATGGATCATCTAGGCAGAAAATCAGCAAAGTGACATTAAATTTAAACAGCACTGCAGACCAAATTAACCTTAAAGACATTCACTGAACTTTTTATTTAGAAGCTATAGAACACACATTTTTCTCACCAGCACATGGGACATAATCCAGAAGTGACCACATGTTCTGCCATAAAACAAGTCTCAACAAATTATTTTAAATTGTAATTATATCAAGTATCTTTTCTGACCAAAATGAAATAAAATTAGAAATCAACAGCAAGAGGAACTCTCAAAATTTTTCAAATGTATAGAGACTATAGTGGATTGAATTATGTCCCCCAAAACTCACTAAAGCTTGAGTTGTGTCCCCCAAGTTTTATGTACGGTCCCCACTGTGACTGTTAAGAGGTGGGAAATCCTGTTATAGTAATTGAAACATGGAACCTCAAAGAGATGATTGCATTGTAGGACCATGTCTAGTGAACTAGGATGGAAAAGGGTGGTCAGGGGCTGGCCCCGTGGCACACTCCGGAGAGTGCAGCGCAGGTAGTGCCGTAGGCTGCGGGTTCGGATCCTATATAGGGATGGCTGGTGTGCTCACTTGCTGAGCATGGTGTGGACCACACCTTGCTGAGGGGTACGATCCCCTTACTGGTCAAGAAAAAAAAAGGGGGTGGTCAGCGGTCTGATTCTGAGGGCTTTAAAAGAAGAGGAGTCTGTCTGTCTCTGCTCTGCCATTTCACAATATGTACCCTGACATCACTGTCATCACCACCGAATCTCTTACCAGCTGTATTCCCTGGACTTTGGTCATTTTAGCCTCAGATATTGTAAGCAATAAGTTCAATTTTCTTTGTAAATTATCTAGTTTCATGTATTTTCTTTTTTTTTCCTTTTTGTCTTTTTTCACTGACCGGTAATGGGATCACAACCCTTGGTGTCACGCCCATACCGGGGACCGTCAACGGGATCGCAACCCTCGGTGTTGCGCCCGCACCATGCTCAGCCAGTGAGCGGGAACCGGTCTCCACATGGGATCCGAACCCTCCATGGGAGCGCCACCGTGCTCCCAAGCGGCGCACTCTCCAGTGCGCCACCGGGCCGGCCCTTCATGTATTTTCTTTTTTTTTCCTTTTTGTCTTTTTTCACTGACCGGTAATGGGATCACAACCCTTGGTGTCAC
>NW_007733406.1:103917-108352 GCF_000696425.1 Galeopterus variegatus | reverse complement strand
CTTTTTGTCTTTTTTTACTGACTGGTAACGGGATCGCAACCCTCGGTGTCGCGCCTGTACCGGGGACCGGCAACGGGATCGCAACCCTCGGTGTTGCGCCCGCACCATGCTCAGCCAGTGAGCGGGAACCGGTCTCCACATGGGATCCGAACCCTCGGTGGGAGCGCCACCATGCTCCCAAGCGGCGCACTCTCCAGTGCGCCACCGGGCCGGCCCTTCATGTATTTTCTTATAAGCAACAGAGATGGACTAATACAGACACTAAACAATATGCTCCTGAATGACGAATGCATAAAAGAAGAAATTGAAAGGAAAATTTTAAAATCTTTTGAAAGAAATGAAAACAGAAATACAATAAACCAAAACCTATGGGGTATAGTCAAAGCAGTACTAAGAAGAAAGTTTATAGCAATAAAGGCTTACATCAAAAGAGTAGAAAGATTTCAAAAAATAACCTAATGATGCATTTTAAGGAAATGGAAAAGCAAGAACAAACCAAATCCAAAATAAGTAGAAGAAAACAATAATGAAGATCTTAGAAGAAATAAACAAAATTGATGTTAAATATATATATATATATGTATGTAAAAGATTGTCAAAACAAAGTGTTGTTTTTCTGAAAATATAAACAAAACTGACAATTAGCTAGACTAGCCAAGAAAAAAGAGAAAAGACTTAAATAAAATAAGAAACGATAAAAGAGGTATTACAATTGATACCACAGAAATACACAGGATTATTAGAGATTGCTATAAACAACCATAGAACAACAAATTGGAAAACCTTGAAATAAATGGATTAATTCCTAGTTGCATACAATTTGCCAAGACTGAACCGAGAAAAATTAAAAAACCCAAACAGACAAATTACAAGTAATGAGATTGTATCAATAATAAAATATCTCCAGTTAAGGAAAAGCCTGGGACTGGATGCAGTCATGCAGAATTCTACCGAATATTTAAAGAGGAATTAACACTAATTATCTTAAAATTCTTCCAGAAAATTGAAAAAGAGGGATTTTTTCCAAACTTCTTCTATGGGGCCAGCATTACCCTGATGCCAAAATCAGACAAGGACATAAGAACAACAACAAGACTATAGGCCAATATCCCTAATGAACATAGATGCAAAAATCCTCAGCAAAATAATAGCAAAGAGAATCCAGCAGCATATTAAAAAGATCATTCACTATGATGAAGTCAGATTCATCCCAGGGATGCAAGGATGGTTCAACATGTGTAAATCAATGAATGTAATACATCAAGTCAACAGAATAAAGGACAAAAACCATATGATCATCTCAACAGATGCAGAAAAGCATTTGATAAAATTCAACAACTCTGTATGGTTAAAAACCCACAACAAATTAAGCACAGAAGACACATACCTCAACACAACAAAGGCTGTATATGACAACCCCACAGCTAATATCATACTGAACAGGGACAAGCTGAAAGCTTTTCCCCTAAGAATTGGAACAAGTCAGGGATGGCCAATCTCTCCATTCTTATTGAACATAGTACTGAAAGTCCTAGACAGAGCAATTAGGCAGAGAAAATAAATAAGTAAATAAAGGACATCTGAATTGAAAAAGAGGATGTAAAATTGTCCTTGCTTGCAGATGACAAGTCTTATAAAATGGTACTTTAAGAAGTTTGTGGAAAAATGTAATAAAAAGATAACATGAATCTTTCCATAGTTTCTGAAGTATGCTTGTATATAGAAAACCCTAAAATTCCACTAAAATACTCTTAGAACTGATTAAAAACTCAGTAAAAGTTGCAAGATTCAAAATCAACATACAGAAATCAGCAATGTTTCAATATACCAATCATGAGCAACATAAAAGAGAAATTAGGAAAGCAATCCCATTTAAAATACCTACAAAAATCCTAAAAATAATTTAACCAATGATGTGAACGATCTCTGCAATGAAAATTATAAAATACTTATTAAAGAAGTCTAAAAGGACACAATAAAATGGAAAGACATCCCATATTTATGGATTGGAAGAATTAATATGGTCAAAATAATCATATTATCAACAACTATCTACATATTCAGTGCAATCCCTATTAAGTTATCAATGGCATGCTTCACAAAAATAGAAGAAAAAAAAAAGCCCTGAAATTTGTATTGAACCACCAAAGACACTGCATATCAAAACAATTCTCAGCAAAAAATAAAGTTGAAGGTATCACACTACCTGACTTCAAAATATACTACAAAACTATAGTAACTAATATAGCATGGTAGTGGCTTAGAAACAGGCACACAAACCTATGGAAGAAAATATAGAATCCAGAAATAAAGCTATTTATAGCCAACTGATTTCTAACAAAGGTGCCAAGAATATTCATTGGGGAAAGGACAGGCTCTTCAATAAATGACTCTGGGAAAACTGGATATCCATACAATGATACTTCAAAATGTTTGTGAAAAACAGAATTAAAAGAAAATACAAATCTTTCCATAAACTTGTCAAAGTACTCTCATATGCAGAAGAATGAAACTTGACTCCTATCTCTCACCATATACAAAAATCAATTCAAAATGGATAAAGACTTAAATGTAAGAAATACAAATCTTTCCATAAACTTGTCAAAGTACTCTCATATGCAGAAGAATGAAACTTGACTCTTATCTCTCACCATATACAAAAATCAATTCAAAATGGATAAAGACTTAAATGTAAGACCTGAAACTATAAAACTACTAGAAGAAAATATAGAGAAAACCCTTCAGGACATTTGGTTGGGTAATGACTTTGAGAAGAGGACCTCAATAGCACAGGCAACAAAAGAACAAATGGACAAATGGGATTATCTCAAAATAAAAAGCTTCTGCACAGCAAAGGAAGCAATCAACAATTAAGAAACAACCTGTAGAATGGGAGAAAATATTTGCAAACTATGCATCCAACAAGAGAATAATATCCATAATATACAAGAAACTTAACAGCAAAAAAAGAAAAAGAACAAGAAAATCCTATAAAAAAAGTGAGCAAATGAGCTGAATAGACAGTTTTCAAAAGAAGACATACAAATGTCCAATGGGTACATGAAGAAATGCTCCATGTTACTAATTATCAACAACATGCAAAACAAAACCACAATTAGATATCATCTCGCTCCAGTTAGAATGGCTATTATCAAAAAAATAGAAAATAACAAATGCTACTGAAAATGCAAAGAAAAGGGAACTTTTACACTCTATTGGTGGGGATGTAAATTAATACAGCTATTATGGAAAACAGTATGGAGGTTACTGAAAATTTAGAAATAGAACTACCATATGACTCACCAATCACACTACTGTGTATATATACAAAAGAATGGAAATCAGTGTATTGGATATTTGCATTTCCATGTTTACGGCAGCACTATTCACAATATCCAATATATGGAATCAACCTGTGTCCAGCAACAGATCAATAGATAAAGAAAATGTGGAATAATGGAATACTATTTAGCCATAAAAAAGAATGAAATCCTGAAATTTGCAGCAATATGGATGAGCTCAGAGAAAATTATGTTAAGTAACCCAGGAACAGAAAGTTAAATGCTACACCTTCTTACTCATATAGGAAAGTTAAGAAAGTTGATCATATAGAAGCAAAGAGTAGAATGGTGGTTACCAGACTATAAAGAGGTTAGGGGAGAGGGGGGACAGTTAGAGTTTGGTTAGTGGGTCCAAAATTACAGTTAGGTGGGAGAAATAATATCTATATTTCCATAGCACTGTATGGTGACTATAATTAACAAAAATTTATTGTATACTTTCAATCTGCTACGAGAGGATTTTAAATGTTCCCAACGCAAAGAAATGATCAGTATCAGTGTTTGAGGTAATCAGGAGAAAAGGTGGTTGACAGGGTTTCAGGGGGTGAAGGGAGGGCAGGAGGGATGAATAGGTGTAACACAGGATTTTTAGGGAAGCAAAACTATTCTGTATGACACTGTAATAATAAGTACATGAAATTATGCATTTGGTAAAACCCATAGAACTGTACAATACAGAGAGGGAACCCTAATGTAAAATTGTATTAATAATAATAGATTGATACTGGTTCATAATTGTGACAAATGTGCCAAACTATTGTAACATGCTCATAATAAGATATCTGTACTTTCTGCTTAATTTCTCTGTAAACTTAAAACTACTATAAAAATAAAATCTATTATTTATATTTTAAAAACCCAGACCCTTCAATTTAATTAATGAAACATTTATTTACCAACTAATCATGTTCATTATTTAATGTTTTCTCAAGTCACCCATAAATGCCCTGCCAGGTGGGCAATAAGGACCCAACTCATAGTCCAAACTATATTTTCAAGGCCTGGCATTGTGAAGAAGTTCTGAATCTTAGTCTAAAGTTGAGGCAAATATTTTTAGAGAGAATCAGCCTATTTCCGATGACAGAGCCCATACT
>NW_007733406.1:103410-103875 GCF_000696425.1 Galeopterus variegatus | reverse complement strand
GGCAAATATTTTTAGAGAGAATCAGCCTATTTCCGATGACAGAGCCCATACTGCCGCTTTGCTTTTTATCTCAATGACTCCCATTGCTGCAGATGAGTTAAATGTATTCATTTTGCCCTCCTCCCAAAGTCTGTTACCTTCTTCTGATGGTGTATTTGAGTATCTTATTGTCGCCTGCATGTAGGAATCATCTGGCCCAGCATGATTGTTTTGCAATTTCATTACTCTAATCATGTTGATCTCCTTGCAGGTGATCTTCCTTCCACTAAACATGGACTAGTGAGAGATCTCTCCTCACAGAATTTAGGAAAGGGCTTTTTGTTCCTAAACTGTATCCATTGCTTGAACGTTACTTACCTCCTTTGCATTTGTAAAGTGAGAAATTGACAAGAGCAAAGTTCCATCAAAGGCCATTCATAAGTTTGTCTCCAAAAAAAAAAAAAAAAAAAAAAAAAAAAAAAAAAA
>NW_007733406.1:101988-102314 GCF_000696425.1 Galeopterus variegatus | reverse complement strand
CCAAAAAAAAAAAAAAAAAAAAAAAAAAAAAACTAGATTAGGCAAATGCATGTTTATGTATGTGTAAGTGTGTCACACACATATATAGATATACACATACATATACATGTGTGCATTTACCTTTGATTTAACAGCCTTTCACCTTTCAATATTTCTCTGTAGAATGAGGTTATATTTATGTTTCCAAATATACAAAAACAACATGGGAAGTTTGATTTGTCTCTTTCATTTGTTGTTCAATGTCTCACAAGATATTATGCTGAACAACTAGAAAAGATTCACTGATACTAATTACCCTTATGTTACTATCTAAAATCTGTGCCTTT
>NW_007733406.1:93357-100167 GCF_000696425.1 Galeopterus variegatus | reverse complement strand
GGCAAAACATGCCATTTCAAAATTTTTGCTGATATGTTACTTTAAACACATAGTTCACACATGCACACATTAAATATATATGTCTGTGTATATTGTTTAAGTGGAAACAGATCAAAATATGATCTATATTACCTACAGAATAACCTTTCTCACTGTATGTGTGTCATACCATATACTAAACCCAACCATGATAAGACGACTCGTTTTTCCCCCCCCAAAAAAATTGTTAAATTGTAAAATCAATTAATTGACTATCATTTTTCTTTTAAATAGAAAAAAAAAGTAGGATGAACTATACAGTACTTTGTTTCCCATATGGAATTATTTTCACTAAAGCAGTGACAAGAGAAAGAAGAATGATAGAAATATAAACTCTAGTGCTTTGAATGTCCCCGCCACACCAAAAAAAAAAAAAAAAAAAAATAGAAAATAAGCATTCACTGAATGCCTACCTTATTACATTGCTTCATTTAGCCTTCAGGATATTAGTGCGAAGTGGATGGTAAGCCTCAGATAAGGTGGGCCAAGACAGTGGGCTAGAGGTGCCCAGGGCATTTTCCTCCCACAGAAAAGGACCAGAACAACTAACAGAGAGCTAAATTTTGATGGGAGAATCTGTGGGCGAGCACAGGAGTACAGCAAGATACTGGTGAGTTCCTTGTGGAATGGGAAAGCCCAGGATGACAGCAGAGAAAGGAGAGATAGGCACATGGCCTCAGCCACCACATCTCTGACACTGGGATCAGTGCAGAAGAAATTTTCCCTTGTGGTGAAAAAGTAGGCTGAAGACCCACACCAACCCCCACCCTCACCACAGCAGCTGGGAGATCCTTTGGCANATGGACCTAACAGACATATACAGAGCATTTCATCAAACAACTGCAGAATACACAATCTTTTTATCAGAACATGGAGCCTTCTCCAGGACTGACCATATATTAGGACACAAAATAAATTTCAAGATGTTAAAGAAAATTGAGATCTATAGAACACATGTTAGATCACAAATAAAGTCTTAACAAATTTTTAAAAATTGAAAGTCATATGGAGTATTTTTTCTGACAATAACAGAATAAAACTAGATATCAATAACAAGAGGAACTTGTGAAACTACACAAATACATGCAAATTAAATAACATACTCTTGAATGACCAATGTGCCAAAAAAGAGATTAAGAAGGAAATTTATTTTTTTTTAATTTCTTAAAACTTATGAAGATAGAAACACAACATAAGAAAACCCGTGGGATACAGCAAAGGCACTATTAAGAGGAAAGTTTATAACAGTGAATCCCTACATCGATAATAATAATAATAATAATTTCAAATAAATAGCGTAACAATGCTTCTGAAGGAGCTAAAAAAACAGGAACAGACTAAACCCAATATAAAGTAGAAGAAAATAAATAATGAAATCAGAGCAGAAATCAATGAAATTGAAGCTAAGAATATAGTACAGAAGATCAATCAAACGAAAAGTTGGTTCCTTGTAAAGATAATCAAAATTGACAAACCAATTGCCAGAGTAAGCTAAGAAAAAAAAGACTCAAATATATAAAATCAAAAATGCAAAAGGAGACATTAAAATAGATAGTACTGAAAGGCAAAGGATCATCAGAGATGATTGTGAATAACTACATGCCAATAAATATGAAAATCTAGAGGAAATGGATAAATTCCTGAACACATGTGACCTACCCTGACTGAACCAAAAAGAAGTAGAAATCCTAAATAGACTGAGAACAAGCAACAAGATTATATCAGTGATAAAAAGTTTCCCAACAAAGAAAAGCCCAGGACCTGGTGGCTTTACTGTTGAATTCTACCAAACATTGAAAGAACTAATAGCAATAATTGTAAACAATTTCAAGAAATTGAAGTGTATCAAATTCTTCCAAAATCACACAACAAGGCCAGCATTTCCCTAATACCAATACCATGCAAGGACACATCAAGAAAAGAAAAACAAAGGCCAATATTCCTAATGAACACAATTGCAAAAATCTTAAGTAAAATACTAGCAAACCAAATTCAACAGCATATCAAAAAGATTACATACCATGATCAAATGGGACTTATCCAAAAGATGCAAAGATTGTCCAACATACACAAATAAATAAATGTAATACATCAACAGAAAAAAAGAAAAAACATATGAACATCTTGATAGATGCACAAAAAGCATTTAATAAAATTCAACATCCCTTCACAGTAAAGATTCTCAACAAATTAGGTATAGAAGGAAAGTAACAAATACAGTAAAGGCTATATATGACAAGTCTACATCTAACATCATATTGAACAGAGAGAAGCAGAAAGCTTCCCCACTAAGAACTAAAACAAGACAAGGATGCTCATTCTCATCTCTTCTATTTAATATAGTACTGGAGTCATAGCCAGAGTAATTAGGCAAGAAAAAGAAATAAAGGGCATCCAAATTGGAAAGGAAAAAGTCAAGTTGACCCCACTTGACAAAGACATGATTTTACATAGATAGAAATGAAACAAGACTCTAAAAAAAGACTCCTAGACCCAATAAATAAATTAAGTAAAGTTGCAGGATACAAAATCAACATACAAAAATCAGTAACATTTTTATACACCAACAAAGTATTTGCAGAAAAAGAAATCAAGAAAAGCTATCCCATTTAGAAAGGCAACAACAAACAAAAAAAATGAAATAAGAATACATATAACCAAGGAAGTGAAAGATCGCTACAATGAAAACTATAAAACACTCATTATAGAAATTAAAGACACACAAAAAAATAGAAAAGCATCCCATATTCACCGACTGAAAGAATCAATACTGTCAAAATGACTGTACTACCCAAAGTGAGCTACAGATTCAATGCAATGCCCATCAAAATACCAATGAAATAGTTCACAGAAATAGTGAAAAGAAAACCCAAAAATGAGAAAAAGCAATCCTAACATTCATTATATGGAAAAAGAGACCCTGTATAGCAAAACCAATCCTGAGCAAAAAGGATCAAGTGGGGATATCACTCCCTGACTTCACAATATACTACAAAACTATAGTAATCAAAACAACATGGACTGGCACAAAACAGACATACGGACCAATGGAACGAATAGAGAATTCAGAAATAAATCCATGTACCTATAACCAACTTATTTTTGACAAAGGAGCCAAGAACACACATTGAGGAAAGGACAGTCTCTTCAATAATTTGTTTGGTGTAAATTGGAGATCCATATGCAGAAGAATAAAACTAGACCCCTATATTTTGCCATTTGTCAAAATCAACTCAAAATGGATTAAAGCCTTAAATGTAAGACTTAAGAAAATAAAATTTCTGGAAGAAAACATAGGGAAAACACATCAGGATATAAGACTGGGCAATGACGTTATAAATAATACTTCTGGAGCACAAGGGAAAAAACCAAATATTAAAAATTGGATTATATAAAACTAAACAGCTTCTGTACAGCAAAGGAAACAAACAGATGAGTGAAGAGGCAATCAGGAGAATGGGAAAAAATATTTGCAAATTATTCATCTGTAATGGGATTAATATCTAAAACGTACAAAGAACTTAAACAGCTCAATAGAAAAGAAAAAACATCAATTTTTAAAATGGGCAAATTACCTGAGTACACATTCCATATACTTGGCAACAAATACATNGTAGGCTGAAGACCCACACCAACCCCCACCCTCACCACAGCAGCTGGGAGATCCTTTGGCAGAACAATCCCAGAGCCACGTGTGGGAAATGGCCCAGAACACATACTGCATCACTCTGGAACAGTAGCACAAACTGTGCACTCCCCACCCGCATCCCTCGAGACCCAAGCCAGTGAAGAATTGTGTCATCTTGAAACTAGAGCTATTGCCAGCAATGTGCCCTGCTCTGGGGCCAGTCACCACGGAGCTTCCCCAGCCTTAAGGCTCTGCCCTCATCCCAGTGCACTCACAGGAGAGGCTTCAATACCCTGATCCCAGCACCTTGAAGCCTGAACTCACAGCACTGTGATTCTAGTTCTGCAGTCGGGAAGGCAACCTTAGTCCTGCTGTGCTGATGCACCCCCACATCCCTGGCCAGAGAACAGACAGGCAGACCCTCCTCAGGTGACCCACCCCCTATTCCTACACCTAACCCCCAGCCTGCCAGCTGACTGAGTTGTGTGCATACCTGAGACCCCAAGCCACAAACACTGTTCATGGGTCTATACCCTAATGAATACACTCTTGGGCTGGTGGAAATGACTTGCATCCACACAATCCTGGAGAAGCAACCAGGTGGTTTTGTCTTGAACAGACCCACCTAGTGGCTTTGCCAACAGTCCCAGAAGCAGCTGGATGGGCCCTTTCACTGCAGGTCTGCCTAGCAGCCCCACCCATCATCCAGAGGCAGGTAGACCAGCCAGCCCCGCCCCCCAACTGGGAAATGGCTGGTTGGATGCCCTAGCTGCAGGCCTGCCTAGCAGCCTTGCCAACAGTCCAAAAAGTGGCTGATGTGCCCCATCACTGCAGCTCCACCTAGTGGCCTCACCTGCTTCCTAAGAAGCTGCTCAGCAGCTCTGCCCTTGTCAGATTAGCTCCTGAACTGCTAAGGGAAGCACAATCTCACATCAAACCCCAAGAAGTGGTGCGGCAGAAGGACCACCAGTTGATCTGTATTCAGCTAGCTGAGACAAAGTGCATCAACACCCCTGGCTTGGAGAAACATCTCAGCTGTCACAATGCTGGATAACCTGCCCCCTTTGAATCTTTGAGCCATTGCATGCTCATGTATCTGGGTGAAAAACAGCTTGGATGATGTGCCCCTGGTGGGCCCAACACAGTCAGAGAAACAACACAGTTGCCCAGCAACTGGAAAACCAGTTCCAGAGATCCTGATGTGCCATATGCCCAAACCCCTAGCCTGAGAATCAGTCCAGCAACCACATCCCCAATGATCCAGATCTTGAGTCAGCTGATTCACAGGATGCATGTACACACCCCCGGCTTGTGAACCAATCCAGTGATCCCTCCTCTGGCAAAGCTGTGCCACTACCACTACAAACCTCCCAAGCATAGGTTGCTGAGTCACTCACAAACATAGCAAAAGTTTGGATTATGGCTGAAGAAACAACAGAGTCTACACTACCACATCCATCTTGAGCAAAGCCATTGCATTCTGTTCAATTGACACCCTAGCACACATTTGCATGTGAAAGTCTTTCCCCATGTAAGCCACTCCACAAAACTCAAAGAGGTCACTGTTCTACCACATCCACAGATATCAATGCAAGGAAACATGAAAAAGCAAGATAACATGACACCACCAAAAACAAAAACAAAAAGAAAATAGTATTCCAGTAACTGACCCCAAAGAATTGAAAATTGATGACTTCCTGGAAAAGAAATTCAAATTAATTATCTTAAACAAACTCATTGAGATACAAGAGACTACAGACTAACAGTCCAACAAAATAAGAAAAACAATCCATGATCTGAATGAGAAACTTAGTAGACAGCGATATCATTAAAAAAAATTAAGCAGAAGGTTTAAAATTTAAGAATTCATTGAATTAAATAAAAAAATACATCTGAGAATCTCGACAACAAACCAGATTAAGCAGAAGCAAGAATTGAAGAACTGCTATTGAAGATAGCAGTTTTGAAATAACAAAGGAAGAAAAATAAATTAGCATAAAAAAGAATGAACAGTGCTTATAAGATCTATGGGATCCTATTAGGTGAACAAATATTTGATTTATGGGCATTCCAGAAGAAGAAGAAAACAAAAAAGATATTGAAAACCTATTTAATGAAATAATATCTAAAAAATTACCTAGTCTTGGGAAAGATATAAACATTGAAATCCAGGAAGCTCAAAGGTCTCCAAATATATTCAACCCAAATAGGTCATCTCCAAGATGCAATGTGGTCAAACTATCCAAAGTTAAAGACAAAGTGAGAATTCTAAAAACAGCAAGAAAAAAACATCAAGTCACTTATAAGAGAATCCTCATTAGACTAACAGCATACTTCTTGCCAGAAATCCTGCAGGCCAGGAGAGAATTGAATGATATATTCAAAGTAATGTAAGAAAAAGCTGCCAGCCAATAATACTATATGTAGCAAAGCTATCCTTCAGAAATAAAGGAGACCTGAAGTCTTTCTCAGACAAGCAAAAATTAAGGGAATTCATCACCACTAGATTGGCTTTATGGGAAATGCTTAGGAGAGTCCTACTTCTAGAGGAGAAAGAATGATAGCAACCGTAATGAAACAACTGGTAGAGGAGATGTGCAAATTATAAATAGAAAGGAACCAAACCTTATCATTACAGAAAACCACTAAATGACACATAAAACAAACTGTAAACCAAAATCTGTGCTAAAAGACAAGGAATGGTACTATGTAACAATAAAGGTATCACTACAGCAAGAGGATATAATAATTATAAATAGATATGCACCCAACACCAAAGCAACCAGGTATACAAAGCAAATATTCTCAGATATAAAGGGAGAGATAGACACCAACACAATAATAGTTCAGAGCTTTAGCACCACACTCTCAGCATTGGACAGATCACCAAGACAGAAAATCAACTAGGAAGCATTGGGTTTAAATGTCACCATAGACCAGATGGACCTAACAGACATATACAGAGCATTTCATCAAACAACTGCAGAATACACAATCTTTTCATCAGAACATGGAGCCTTCTCCAGGACTGACCATATATTAGGCCACAAAATAAATTTCAAGATGTTAAAGAAAATTGAGGTCATATGGAGTATTTTTTCTGACAATAACAGAATAAAACTAGATATCAATAACAAGAGGAA
>NW_007733406.1:88587-93326 GCF_000696425.1 Galeopterus variegatus | reverse complement strand
GGTAGAAGTCAGGTAAATTGTTGGAATTACCTAGGGATTTTTTACATATATGTGTCATGTCAAGGAATAAGGGAACCTGAAAACCATTGGGCTTAGCAGTTCATATCTACTTCATCATTCAAATTAAGTTTGGCGTTGCCCTATTTTTTAATCACACAAGTGTATTAATTTGTAATAATTCATTGATCTTTATGTAAATGCTTCTGCATGCATTTCTGTATGTTAGTTAACATCAGTAAAAATTTACATATTAAATTTTTAAAAAAGGAAAAAAATCAACATACGAATTTGCGGGGTAACAAACATTCATACCATAACACTCATTATTTTATTTGATTTTTGTACTGTTGAAAATACATTGAGTGCCTATGAAAATATATCTACATATTTAAAATGTATGCAAATAAAACATAAAAAGTACATAAATTTTCACTAAAATATTTTATTTTAATGTAAGAAAGTTACTAAAATATAAGATATTAAAATGTGTCAATTTCACTATATTTAGAAACAGAAAGAATATTAAAGTTCTTAATGTCTTATATCTTAAATAGAGAGATCCAAATTATAGGCTAATTCTGATATTTTCTGGATATGAGACTTTAAGAAGTTAACTTCTCTAAGTCACAATTTTTACATGTGTAAAATGAGGTTAAGAAAGTCTATTTCCTAAAGTTGTAAAGAAAGTCAACAACTGAATATATACAAAGAGTTGAGTATGCTAATTATTCTTATTATTGTTACTATTAGCGAAGAAATAAAATAGCCTAAAGTTACAGATATATTTAATTAATAACATGCAAAAAGACAATGTTTTCAACCTAAATAAAATGAAACTATTGAAAAACTTGTTTGATGGATTTCTTTGACATAAAAATTTACTGCACATGAGTATACTAAAACTAATTTTTAAAAAAAATAATATTAAGATAACCCGAATATGTATATTCAATGAAACACATAACCTGAATAAATTTTCTAAACATTTGGAATTTTGTCACGAAAAACTCTTTGGAATTTTACTTTTATTAAGATTTTATTGTACTTCTGAAGCTATGAAGCTTCATTTGTATTCTCTAGTATCATCTTATGCCAAAAATATATTGCACAATAATGGGATACCAAAAGAATTGATTTCTCTAGATAATAGAAGTTTATATTTTGAATAAACATATATCTTTAAAATTCTATGCTTATCATATATTATAATTGCCTATAGCTCCTATAAAATAATTCTAATTTTTCAAACCCTTTGTCAAAATGTAGATTCATATTTATTTAGGTTTGCATGGAAAAAAATTTATTTAGCTGAAATACCATTACCTTTATGGTGAATTAATTCAGAAACTTTACTACATCCAGAGACTTCCAAATATGTTACAACAAATGTGATAGATTTTAAACACTCTGAATTAAGATAACTTTAAGCCATAAAAACAATGCTCTCTATAAATGCGTTATTTTTAGGGGCATTAATATTTGGCATACTTATGCTTCTGATATATTAGATATATTAGAATGAGAAATATAAACAAATTATTCAGCTTTTGTTTGTCAAGTGGTCCACAGAGAGAACAAATATTGCAAGTAAATAATTAGAAAGTATGGTGACGCAATCAACAGAGGATAAATGAAAGCCTTGAATCCAAGAGGTAATTATGGAGACTGCTCTTCCAAGGCACAGATTTACATTCTCAAGCTTTTTTGCACTGTAAACACTGAATGGATTATGAGAGTCTAAACAGATAAATAGAAGCATAGACTTTAGGTTAGCTGCACTCATTTCAAAATTATTTATTTTTCCATCTTGTTTTGAGCTGCCAACTCAATGGTAAGAATGAGTCTGTTTTTGGGCATTCATGTAACTTCCTATGAGCATTAAGTCGGATATAGCCAAGAGCTTTCAAGTTAGATCTATTCTGTTAATGATATAATTCATGGCCATAATTTTGAATTATGGAACAAAAATAAAATTTTAATCACAGGTGAGTCAGAGTTGATCAAAGGAAATAAATAAAAGAAGGAGTGGATTTTATGACTTCCAGTATTAGCTCAGATATGCAATAAATTTTGAAGTTGCCCCTCATCTTTAAAACAAGAAAAATGCTGAAAAATGTAGAACTCAATGACTCTCATAAGAACTATCAGAGGACTTAAGTCACAGGGCAAATCAACACCCCCAAGATACAGGCCCATAAAAAGAATCACATCTGAGATCAGCTTACTTGAAAAAGCAGTCTCAAGAGCTGTAAACTGATAGAAACATTAAATGCTAACTGTGACTAATTGATGAAGACAAAGTGTGGACTAGTGTGAGAATAAGAATTTTCCAAGATACTTTGTTTTAGCCCCTGCTGTGGGTTGATTGAATTGTGTCCCCCCAAATTTATAACCAGAAGCATAATTCCCACTGTAACTGTTGAGAGTGGGAAATCCTATTATGTTAATTGCAAGGTGGGGCCTTGAAGACTAATTAGATTGTAGGACCATGATGTAGTAAATAAATTAATAATGGTGGTCAGTGGTGTGGCTCTGAGGGCTTTAAAAGGAGAGCACACGAGAGTCTATCTCTCTCTGCTCTGCCATCTTCTGCCAAGTAAGACCTCTGCATTGCTATAAAGCCATGACAAAAGAAGCCCCTCACCAGATGCAAACTCTGGTCTTTGGACTTCGCAGCCTTCAAAACTGTAAGCAATAAATTTTATTTTCTTACAAAGTACCCAGTTCCAAGTATTTTTTTATAAGCAACATAAATGGACTAATACAACCCCCTTCCAATACTTCATGGGCTTTACCTCCAGAAACCCCACCACTTACTTAAGGTAAGGAGCCCAGAAAATGCTTGCGGAAAAAGTGAGAATTTTGAACACGCCCAGAGCAGTTTCTGTAGTAAAGGCCTATTCAGCAAGAGCAAAACACTGTAGCAGTCTTACCCAGTTCCAGCCCCACTAGCCTTACTTTCAAACCTAAGAGAGCAGGAGCTGGGGGGAGCTGAAAAATACTTGTGAAGATTACAGCCCAGGAACTTAGGTCCACTAAAAGACTAAGAATTATCATTGGATAACAGAATGCTTCTCTTCCCCCCATACCCCATCACCACATCAACATAGCTAGTATTATAACAAATGACAGCTGATAGAACAGACAGAGCTGCAATAAGTAGTTCCTATTTATAAAGAAGGAGTTTCTAGGGAAACCCAATGATGAGAGAGAAAAGACATACACAAAAGGAAATTCAAGCCTCTGGCACTTATAGCTAGAGCAAAAATGAAATATAGTCCAACTCCAAGCTAGATTAACAGAAAACCCCACACTGAAGGCCTATTTAAGTTAGTTTCCATTACCAGACACCTTATGTCTAGCTTTCAACAGAAATTATAAGACAAACTAAAACAGAAGAAAAAACATAGTCTGAAGGGACAAAGGAAGCATTAGACAATATTCAAATATGGCAGAGATTTTGTAATCATCAGACTGGCAATATAAAATGATTAAGATTATATATTAAATGATCTAATTTAATATGTAGATGATATGCAGGAACAAATCAGCTTTGTAGGTGGAGAGATGGGAATTCCAACAAATAATCAAAAGGAAGTGTCTTTAAAAAAATACCTGCAACTGATTGCACCAGTACAATCAGCTACCTTACCAGACGTGGGAAATGGCCCCACCACAACAGCCAGCCCTAAAACTGAGGGCACCAGTACTACCAGCTGCCTCACTTTACCCCAGCAAGCTGCTCCACCCCAACAGCCAGCTCAGCAACTGACAGCACCAACACATCTGGTCACCTCATCAATAACAGCACTCCCTACCACTGCCACAGACACCAGTGCTAAATGAATGGTTCATGACAGCTATCACCACAGCAACTGCCACTGCAAGGGTGGCTTGCTGCCATACCAGCAGCAACCACTGGTCATAGGAAGTCCACTGAACCACTCATTAGTATAGACAAGAGAATCACCGATGGATCCCAGGGAAAGAGGTGAGCAAGCACAGACTGAGAACCCAGTGGCCCAGCCCACAGGGAGAATTACACTGCCATATGCAGTAGCCCACCTGGGGGGTGGGAGGTACATGCATAGCCTATGGGCCTGTCTTCACCTGGGGTGAGACACATGCAGAACCCTCCAAAGAGTACAGAAACCCAGGATGTTCAAATAGGGTAAGGAAGAAAGTTCCCAATTACCACAAATCCATCCCCAAACTGGGGAACCAAGGTCCCAAGATAAACCTCTGCTTGTGGAAAAGAAGAAAGAGAAAACCCATTCAGGGTCACCCATTCAAATGAAAAAGCACCAGTATACCCCAATACACCCATCAGGACTGGGGGGGATAGCCAGGGTGCCAACAGGTCCACCCAAGGTCATCCACCAAACCCGAGGAGTTACAGAGCATCAAGGCACTTCCACCAAGAATTTAAGAGCTTGCCCACATCCTGGTGAACCACATAGTATCACCACCCTCAGCAAGGAATTACTAAGTGCCCCAGGCACTAGGCCATGGAGGCATTCACATGAAATTCCAACACTAAAATTGGTGAAAGTATCTACACAGAGACTATACTATTACAATTACCTGAAATGAGCACTAAAACACCCCACTAAATGGACATTATAAGACTCATCTGCAAGAAGAACTCCCTCTACTCAAAGCCCACTCCAGAGTATTAGGAAAAGTAACTGCTCTACCAGATGATTAGATACCAACATAGAGATACTAGAAATATGAAA
>NW_007733406.1:87611-87994 GCF_000696425.1 Galeopterus variegatus | reverse complement strand
TAGAGCAGGGATTCTTTTAAATGCCTGAAAAGGAATTTCAAACAATGATCTTAAGGAAACTCAATGAGATACAAGAAGACTTAAATGAGAAACATAACAAAATGAGAAAAAATATCCAGGATCTGAAGGAAGAAATGTACAAAGAGATTAATGCCCTAATACAGAATGTAGCAGAGCTTGTCAAGCTGAAGGATTCATTCAATTAGATCAAAAAAAAAAAATCTGAGAGAGCTAGCAGACAACCTGAAGCACATATACATCTGAACCATGCACCCATGGTCCAGAAGGGGAGGAGAAAGGAAAATGCATTGAAAACATATTCAATGAAACAATAGCAGAAACTTCTTAGTTAAGGAAAGAGACGGACCTTCAGATCCAGAAGG
>NW_007733406.1:84837-85485 GCF_000696425.1 Galeopterus variegatus | reverse complement strand
GGGAACCATTTGAGTTACGGGGGCATATCCTTCATGAATGGATTAATGCTCTCTCTGGGGAGTGAGAGTAGCAAGTGAGTTCCTATAAGAGTTCATTGTTTAAAAGACCCTGACACCTCCCTTCTCTCTCTCTCTTGCTTCCTCTCGCCATGTGATCTGCTTGTACCTGCTGGCTGCCAGAAGTTTTCTGCCAAGAGTAGAAGCAGTTGAAGCCCGTGCCTGCAGCTGTCCCAAAGTCATAAGCTAAACAAACCTCTGTTCTTTATAAGTTACCCAGTCTTAGGTATTCTGTTATAGCAATACAAAGTGGACTAATACAAAGACCGTTCTCCCAAACTCATTCTATGAGAGTGACATCACACAGATATCAAAACCAGAAAAAGATACAACAAAAGAAGAAAACTATATGCCAATGTCTTCAACAAAATAGAGACAAAAATCCTCAATAAAATACTGACAAACAGAATACAGCAACACACAAAAAAATCATACACCATGCTCAAGTGGAATTCATCCCAGATATGCTAGAATGGTTCAACATATGCAAGTCAATAAATGTGATACACCACAGCAACAAAATCAAGAACAAAAACCATATGATTACGTCAATAGATGTTGAAAAAGCATTTGACAAAATTCAACATCGCT
>NW_007733406.1:82239-82927 GCF_000696425.1 Galeopterus variegatus | reverse complement strand
AGAGAATAACAAATGCTGGTAAGGATGTGGAGAAAGGGGAACCCTCCTACACTGTTGGTGGACTGTGAGTTGGTGTAGCCACTATGGAAAATGCTATAAAGTTTCCTCAAACAACTACAGATAGAACTGCCATACAATCCAGCAATTCTGCTGCTGGGTATATACCCATAGGAATGGTATCATCATGTTGAAGGGACACCTGTACTCCCATGTTTATTGCAGCCTTATTTACAAGAGCCTAAGGTTGGAATCAACCTAAATGTCCATCATTGAATGATTGGATAAGAAAAATGTTGTATATTTATACAATGGAATACTACTCTGCCATAAAAAGGAATGAAATACTGCCACTTGCAGCAACACGGATGAACTCAGAGAAAATTATGTTAAGGGAAATAGGACAGGCACAGAAAGAGAAATATTGCATGTCCTCGCTTGTAAATGGGAGCTAGAAAGAAAGAAAGAATCAATAATACTTTGAACTTTCAAAAAAAAAAAAAAAAGGGCAGAACTGAGATGGAAAAGTTGGAGGGGGATGGGAAAAAGGGAGGAATTTGTAAAGGGCGATGAAAATTGATTACATTGTATAATTTAAAATATACTAGTTGTCCTGATTTGAACATCACATATTGCACACAGGTGTTGATATTCAATGCCATACACCACAGATATGTACAATCAACTATGT
>NW_007733406.1:74344-81298 GCF_000696425.1 Galeopterus variegatus | reverse complement strand
TCAAAGCAGATCTCAGCCAAAGGAAAATTACTGAATATACAAGGGAAGTTACATAATCAAATAGGAGTCAAATCTTCAAGAAAATCACAATTCTTACTGTGAATGCACCTACCAACAGAGTGTCAAAATATGTGGGGCAAAAACTGATAGATTACTAGTAGAAGTAGACAAATCCGTTTTTATACTGAGTCTTTAACAATTCCCATTTGCTAACTGATAGATTAAACAGGCAGAAAATCAGTAAATACATAGCTGATCTGAACTTCCCATTCAATCACCTTGATCTCATTATGTTATAGAATACTTTATCCAAAAACAGCAAAAGAATGTATATGTTTCTCAAGATCACATGGAACATTCACCAGGGAAACCATATTCTGGGCCATAAAACATATTTTTCAAAAATTGTAAAAATAGATATCATACAAACTATGTCCTCAGATTACAGTGGGATGAAACTACAAATAGCTGGAATATCGCCAAATAACCGGAGAACAAGCAACACACTACTAAATAACACACAGATCAGAGAAGTATAAAGGAAATTTAAAAACATTTGCATCTAAATAAAAATGAAAATAGAGCTTATCAAATGTGAAATGCAGAAAAAACAGTGTTTAGGGGGTAATTTGAAGACTGAATGTATGTACTAATGTTTTTTACTAAATAGATAATATATCATTTTTGGAGGCTGGGTAGAAAAGCTATTCAGTAATGTATTTCAACCTCAAAATCTAAGAAATAAATTTCAAGTATTTTTGTTCCTGAAATAATATTTCTCTAAAAATTAGGTTTTTTGGGTGAATCTAGAAAAAAGTAGGATTGTTTAAAAAAGTAGATTAGTGGGAAAGTAAAACAAAGTATAAGAAAACTAAAATTACATATACAATTATATGTTATTATTATATATAATAATAATTATACAATTTCATATTCTGGTTATGCTAGCAAAAGATATGTAGCAATCTTTGCTGAAATGCTGGACAAATATAAAGCATAAGACTAGATCTTGATAGTCATTCTAGGGACCTAAATGAAAGAAGCAAGGGTAAGTATAGAAAATGTTTTAGAGTAAATAGAACAGAGAGAATGACTGAAACTCAAAGATGTCTAACAGGGAGAAGGAAAAAGTCCTGAGAGAGTGCTCTAGGGTAATTTTCAGCGAAACAACTTAGATAAAGAGGTCAAGAGCTAATATTAAATCACCATTTAATGTTTACAAAAATTGTATGTACTCAAAGATGTCTAACAGGGAGAAGGAAAAAGTCCTGAGAGAGTGCTCTAGGGTAATTTTCAGTGAAACAACTTAGATAAAGAGGTCAAGAGCTAATATTAAATCACCATTTAATGTTTACAAAAATTGTATGTACTTGAGAAAGAGAGACCAGACAGTCAACAGGAAATGATTACCCATTATTAAATGAATACTTGCCTTATTTTAAGTATAATTTACAATATTGTAAGTACAATGTAGATAACTTGTGTGTTTCATGCCCATGTAATGAATGAACTTAATAACCAAAAAGTCTAGTTTAGCAGATTCAGGCACATACTCAAACAACAGTAAGAAATTATTTGTTACAACTATTCACGAGCAGATGCAAATATAAGTACAACTATTAAAATTTGAGATTTGGTTCTTTTAAAGTATCTTCCTAATATGAAAAAGAAAGACAAATCCATTGCTTCAAAATATTAGTTGTTTACAAAACTGAAAATAGCTGTCACAGACTTGGGGATTTTTATTTTAGTATCCAATAAATGAGATAATCCATAACATGCCTAAGATTTAACTAGCTTTAATCAATTATTTCTGGTCGTTAAGTTAGTTCACAAATTATAATCACTAAAGCTAAGAAAAATATGACTTTTTATTTCATTTTATGAGTAATTTATATTTTAACATAAAATATGCAATTGGAATTGCACATTTCTATAATTTATTTAAATATATTATAATCAGTACCTTGTTTGCACAGCAACATAATTTTTATGTATTTTACAATAGTTTGCTTAAATTACCAATCATGAGAAAGTGCTTGCCTACAGTACGAAACAGATTTCGGAATTGTGTTTTACTGCTTCAAACAATTTTAATAAATGGGGTATTTGTTAGCGAATGATAACAGACTTACAGTCCTCACAGCAGTCATTAAACACTAATTTCTTCAATAAATTAAAATTAAAATTAAAAGTATTGCACATTTTATGAAGTAAATATAAAGGAAGATGTGATTATAGTGAGTCCAACTATTGAGAAGAAAGTTCTTTGTACAAAATTTAAGATTTTTATTAGAGTCATATTCACAGGAAGCCAGAGCAATTTTTTCAAAAATACAAAAGTATGAGAAATATATAAATTCAAAATTACTATAATCAGGTTAATGATATTAAAAAAAAATTCTTAAAATACTTCAAGAAAATGTGTGTGTGTATATATATATAAACCTTAATAGAAATCAATTGTTTAAATATTTTTAAGTTAACAGATCATTATAAATTAACAGTAAGACTGTAATGAATTGAATATTAAATGTTAAAAGATTTCTCTGAAGTTGTTACATATTTTCTTCATAATATTAAAAATATATTTATTAAATGGTAATGGGGAAAAATCTTAATATGTGTTCTAGTCCAAGTTGAATTAGTCAATGACACCAGAAACAAGTCATTACCTCCCAAGGGTGAATAAATTAATAATTTGTGGAATATTCACTCAATGGTATATTAGACATCATTAACAATGAACAAATTTAAAAGATTCACATTAATCTAAATGGATCTTTGTAATATAATTATGGGAGAAAAATATTACACAAAAGAGTACTTATATATGCTATTCATTTTATACAGATAAAAACAACTAAAGTACACATGTGCAATTAAGAAATAAATTAAAATTTAATACAATCATATAAACTGTTAATTTGTTGAATGCACGGTTGGCAAACTTTTCCATAAAGGGCCAATTGTAACTAATTTAGCTTGTGGCCAAATGGTCTCTATTGCAATTACTCAGCTCTGAATGTGGTCACAGGCAATACATAACAAAATAAAACTTTATAAATGCAGATGGCCTACTTACAGAGAAAGTAGCTCATGGACACGAAGAATGATTAAGTTTTGTAATAATTAATATGCTAATTATCCCTATTTGATTATCACATATTGTATACTCTGTATCCCACAAATATGTATAATCATTTATGTTTCAATTTTTAAAAAGGTTAATACATCCCCAATTTTGAAATCTTGGAAAAAAAAAAAGCAATGGCTTTTTGATGTGTCTACCTGACTAGTCTAGTCCCCAGTTATTCAACCAAAAATCAAATAAAGTAGGTCTTCCTTTAATCTAGGTGTTGTTTGAATGTATTTTCAGATGTAATTAAAGCCCCTAATTAGGTACTTTTAAGTACGGGAGATTATACTGTGTAATCTGGGTGGGCCTGATTCAATCAGTTAAAAGAATACAAAAGCCAACTGAGGCTTCTTCAAAAAAAGAGGAGAAATTATGCCTGTGAACAGTAGCTTTGGCCTATGCCTGACGAACTATACTACTGGTTTGGACTTGCTTAGCCATCTCCCACAATCACATAAAACAATTTCTCGTACTAAGTCTCTGAATACTTTCTAATGATTTTGCCTTTCTGATGAAACTCTGATATATGTAACAAGTACAATAATAATAAAATATATGTAGTATTTTAAAGGTGCTGAAGAATAAACAATGACAGTTTTTGTAAGGGTGTCAAAAAAATGGTAAACAACTTTACGGTAACCCTGATTTTAGAATTAGCAAACTATAACTTTAAGTCAGGTGTTAAAACTACACTGAAGGGGCCAGCCTGGTGGCGCACTGGATAGTGCACCGCTTGGGAGCGCGGCGGTGCTCCCGCCGAGGGTTCGGATCCCATGTGGAGACCGGTTCCGCTCACTGGCTGAGCACGGAGCGGGCGCAGCACTGAGGGTTGCGATCCCGTTACCAGTCAGTAAAAAAGACAAAAAGGAAAAAAAAAAAAAAAACTACACTGAAGCACATAAAGGAAACCACATTCATAAGAAATGAAAATACCAAAAAAACCCTAAAATCAAATGAAAAATTACAATTGAAATTTGAGTTGAAAAATGCAATATTTGCAACTAAATAATTACTCATTAGGCTTCACATCTATTAGCAATGAAGAAAGGATTTAGTGAATCTAGAGACAGACTTAAAAAGGATTATCCAAACTAATACAAGGAAATAAAAACAAAACATAAAAAAATGAATACAAACGCAAGGGCATCTGAAACAATATCAGAAAGGTTTACATATGGGTAATTGGAATCTCAGAGGAAGAGAGGAGAGAAATTGGAGAACACTATTTGAAAAAAAGTGAAATAAAAAGTTTCTGAAATTGAGGGAAAGGCATAAATTTAAAAATTCAAAAACTCGTCAGTCATTATGCTGGGAATATGAAAACAAATGAACAAGCAAACAAAAAAACTCAGTTAAGCACACCATAATCAGACTGCCACAAATTGAAGATGATGATTAAATTGGGAAAGCAGCCAGAGAATAATGATATATTACTTACAGAAGAATATGAATTTTAATAACTGACTTCTCATTAGAATCTATAAAGAACAGAAAGACTGTACAACAATGACTTCTAAGTGCTGAGTGGAAAAAGAGAGTAGAAGAAGAAAACCTTGTCAATCTAAAATTCTATATTCCATTACATACCCTTCAAAAATGGAAGCAAATTAAGGAGATTTTTTGATAAAATATAATTAAACTAATCACTTTTTCAGCAGATTTGCACTACAAGAACTCTATGCAATGCCATTATAATATGTAAACAATAAACAATTATGGCATAATAAATATTACATTGCATAAAGAATGAGGGTAAATTTACCTCTATTAAAAATTTGTAACTATTGCATGAGGTGGTTATAATGGATAATTTTAGGTTTCGACTTGATTAAGTAATACTTAGAAACCTGGTAAAGCATTATGTTTGGATGTTTCTCTGAGGGCATTTGCAGAGGAGATTAGCATGTGAGCCTGAGTGGACTAGGTGGGAAAGACGGGCACTCAATATGGGCAGGCAGTATTCAGTCTGCTCAGAGTCTGGAGGGAACAACAACAGAGGAAAAAGCAAATGTCTTTCTCTCTCCCCCAGAGCTGGCATACATTTTTCTCTCCTCTGCATGGACATCAGACTTTCAAAGACATTCAGCCTTTGGGTTCAGGGACTTACACCAGTGGCACCTCCAGGGTCTCATGCCTTTGTAATCAGACTGAGAATTACACTGACTTCCCTGTCTCTGAGGCTTTCTGACTTAGACTGAGCTAAGCTACTAGCATCCCAGGGTCTCCAGTTTGCAGATGGCCTTTCATGGGATTTCTCAGTTTTTGTAATCACATGAGCTGATTCTCCTAATAAATCCCCTCACATATATCTATATACATATCCTACTGGTTTTGTCTCTCTGGAGAACCTTGACTAATACAGTGGTACAATAGTTGCTCTAATTAAACTGAAAACTTAACATGTCTAATCACTAGAAAAAAACACTTTTTAAAATTACAATGAAAAGAAGTATAACTAAAATTCCAATGAGTAGATTAAAAGCAATTTGAAAAATAACCAACCTAAAATAAGGTGGGAAGAAAGAACCAAGGAACCAAAACCAGAAATCACAAATGGAAAAATGAAGAGTAAATTGGTAGATTTAAATCCAACTGTTTGAAAGTTAGATTAAAATTATTGGACAGAGAACACCAATTAAAAATAAGCCAGAAATCACAAATGGAAAAATGAAGAGTAAATTGGTAGATTTAAATCCAACTGTTTGAAAATTAGATTAAAATTATTGGACAGAGAACACCAATTAAAAATAAGAAGACATCAAAATGAACAAAAAAGCAAGACCTACCTAATTTCTACCTAGAGAAATGCATTTTAAATATAAAAATAGAGATAAGATTGAAGTACGCAGGTGGAGTTGTATCACATGAACAGTAAACTCATTTTAGCTACAGTTACCATATTAATAACAGAAATTATACTAAAAAGTGAATATTACTTGAGATAAGAGAAGTATTTCAGAAAAATTAAAGTTCAGTTCATCGTGAAGACTTAAACATACTTACATACAGGTCTAATAACAGAGCTTGAAACTACAAGAAAAAACAAACCAAAAAAATAGAATTGAAGGGAGAAAGAGATATTTTTACAAATATGGTTGGAGATTTTACATTTGCCTTCTCCCAGCAATTGATACAACTGGAAAATTAAAAATAAAAAAGACATAAAAACATTATTAACTACATTGACCAAATTGACATTTAAGGAATACCACACTCAGTAATCACAGAATGCCTATTCTATCTAGGCTAAATGCTATGTTCACCATGGAAACAATGTATCCAGTTTTCATTCAGGCCTCAATTGATTAAAAAAGATAAAAATAATAAAGTGTTCCAAGTCTATATAAAATGTAGAAAGCTTGGAAGTATTCTTCCCACATAAATGGGGTAGAAAGCCACATATACTACAGAGCCACAATTTTCTTGAATCCATCTGAGAGCTAACATTGCAGGATAGATAACATATCAACACATCAACATATGTGGGATGCGATGAAGGTGATGCTTAAAAATAGATCAGTAGATTTAAATGCTTCCATTAGGAAATTTTGCAAATAACTAAGTCAAAATTTCCATCTTAAAAAGCTAAATAAAGAAAAACAAAGCCAGCACAAAATAAGTAGGATAAAGGAAATAATAAAGATTATAGAAAAAAAAGACACACAATGAAATGGAAATGAGACAACAGAGAAAAGTCACAATGTTAAAAGCTTTTTGAAAAGCTTAATTAAATTGATAAACCCATAACTATATTGATAAAGATGTTGGAAAAAGTGAGGACACAATTTTAAAACAACGGAAAATAGAGGATTATT
>NW_007733406.1:73010-74312 GCF_000696425.1 Galeopterus variegatus | reverse complement strand
ACAAAGCCAGCACAAAATAAGTAGGATAAAGGAAATAATAAAGATTATAGAAAAAAAAGACTCACAATGAAATGGAAATGAGACAACAGAGAAAAGTCACAATGTTAAAAGCTTTTTGAAAAGCTTAATTAAATTGATAAACCCATAACTATATGGATAAAGATGTTGGAAAAAGTGAGGACACAATTTTAAAACAACGGAAAATAGAGGATTATTCATTACATACCCAAGAGATATTAAAAATTTTAAAATAAATGTAATGAAAATATTTATTTTAGCAAATATGGCAGCTCTGAAGAATAAAGCTTATCAAAACAGACACAAGAAGAAACAAAATGTTGGGATAGTCCTATATATAGTCAAAAAATGAATTTGTTATCAAATGCATTGTTATCACATTATCCACAGGTTTTGGGGAGAGCAATGATCTTTTAGTACCAGAAAAGGAATCACTAAAAAGTAATAAGCCAAAAAAATGAATATCAGAAAAGGCTACGAATATTTTATGTTTTCATAAGCCAGAGTGGAAGAAACTTGTAATACATGGGACATATATTACAGTAGAGTCCCGAAAGGCCTGAAAAGCATTGGGGCTGAATTAACCCTAGAATAGAGATGACTCTGAACTTACCTTATAAAGCCTAAAAGTAAGTTTCGAAAGAGTTAAACTTATTCCAAGTGACTGAATTGCATGTCAAAACAAATTTTAACATTCTATCAAAGCTTAAAACAAAACCTAGAACCCAACAATGTAAAATTCACCATGTCTGTCGTTCAGTTAAAAATTAATAGGCATTCAAAGAAGCAGGAAAATTTGGTCCAAAGTGAAAATAAACTATCAATGGAACCAGACTCAAACATTACAGAAATGATAAAAAGTAGCATGGACAGAGGTCAAAAGAACTTATAAATATGTTTCATATGTTCCAGAAGGAATAGGAAAATATAAATATGTCAAAAGAGAAATAATTGGGAAATAGTAAAAGACTAAAATCTAACTTCTAGAGATTAAAAACACACTATCTCAAATGGAAAATAAATATACTAGATAAGATTAACAGTTTATTTGACATTGCAGAAGGAATACAATAATAAAAAATACAAAATAAGGCACAGAGAGAAAATATACTAGAAAAAAAAATCAACAAATCATTCGTGACCTGTAATATATTACCAAGAAATTTAACCATATTTGTTATTTGAGTTTCAGATGGAGGGGGGAGGGGTTTAGAAAAAAAAATTGAAGTAACAATGAACAAAATATTTTTAATATTAATAAAAACTATAAACCATTAAATCCAA
>NW_007733406.1:70681-72245 GCF_000696425.1 Galeopterus variegatus | reverse complement strand
AAAAAAAAACCTTCTAAACTTACCATTACCATTCTAACTCCCACCCTCAATTAATTTTAAAAAGATGGTGATATTACTTTTTCAGAGACACAAAAATGGAGGCAATGTATTTTCATCTGACTCATACTACAGGAAAAAAAGGATGTTAACAAATTCAGACAGCAGAAAATTAATAACAGATGAATTATTCTACCTAAAAAGAAAGATAGAAAAAAGTAGAAATGGTAAATATGTAGGTAGATGCAGAAGACTTTTTTTGTCAAATATAATATTTTTAAAAGGAAATTGAGAGTTGAGAGCAAATATAATAATTCATTGGTTTATAATATTTAGAGTAAGTGCATGTCCAAAGCAAAAGTTGTGTTAAGACTAAATAGAAAAATGTTATAAGGTTCTTCAACTAAATGTTAAAATTGTGTACAATAAAATATAGCACAGACACTAAAAAAAAAATGTCCATCTAAGGAACTACTGATAAAGACAAAATGGAGTAAAAATAATAAACAAAATAAGGCAAAAAAAAGAGAAAATTAAAATAAAAGACTTATAAGACAAATATAAGATAATTGATGTAAATACGTCAAAATGACAGCTGCATTAAATGAAATGCTGCAAACAATCCAATTAAGAGGAATAGATTGTTCGATTCAAAAACATACCAAAAACTAGACACATAAAACCTATAAAAAACTTCAAAAAATCCACAAAAAGCATGTTAAATACAAAACACAGTTAAAACTAGGTTAAAATAAAAATGTATGGAAAAATTTATAGTATGCAAACACTACAAAAAAGAAAAATGAAGTAAGTATATTAACATAAAACAAAGTAGTCAGAATCAGGAATATTATCAGAGATAAAGAGAGAAGGGGCATTTTATAATAATACCGGGGACAATTCATCAGAAGGACTAAGTATCATCTTCAAAATACATAAAGGAAAAACTGATAAAACTGAAAAGAGAAATTTAAAAATCAACAATTATATTAAGATTTTTTATATTCTTTTCTCAGTATAAGATAGAACAAGTACATTAAAATTCAATAAAGATGTAAAAGATCTGAACAACACTACTAATCAGCTTGAACTAATTTATTTTTAAAGACCACTAGACTAAAAAAAATCATACTATACATTGTTTTCAAGTGCACTTTACATATTCAAGTACACTTTACAAGACAGATGATATTTTAGGTCATAAAATAGTCTCAGTAAATTTAAACAAACTGAAATCATGCAAAGTTTGATTCAGATGTAAACTAGAAAGGAATAACAAAAAACATATGTTGTAAACACCTTGTATTAGATAGTATTAGAAAGTAAAAAACACACTTCTAAATAATCCACAGATTAAAGAAGAAATCAAGGGGAAAATTAAATAATATTTTTAACTGAACAAAAGTGAAAACACAAGATATCAAATTTTTGGTGGAACATTTTAGAAACTAAATGTTTATATTAAAAAAGACAAAAATCTCAAGTTCATGATGTAAGCTTATACCTTAGGAAACTGTGGGAGGGGGGATAGGCAAAGTACACACAAAGTACGAAGGAAGGAGAATGT
>NW_007733406.1:69034-70607 GCF_000696425.1 Galeopterus variegatus | reverse complement strand
GGGGAAAATTAAATAATATTTTTAACTGAACAAAAGTGAAAACACAAGATATCAAATTTTTTGGTGGAACATTTTAGAAACTAAATGTTTATATTAAAAAAGACAAAAATCTCAAGTTCATGATGTAAGCTTATACTTTAGGAAACTGTGGGAGGGGGGATAGGCAAAGTACACACAAAGTACGAAGGAAGGAGAATGTTATAACGGTAAGAGCATAAATCAATGAAATTGAAAACAAAAACGATAGAGCAAATCAATGAATACCAAGACTATTAAAAAGATCAATACAAATAAATCTCTAGCCAGAATGAACAAAGATATAAAAGACAAATATTGAAACATAATGAAAAAACTACAAACTATTTCAAAAATATGTATTTGATAACTCACATGAAATGCACAAATTAATTGACAGATGTGAACTACCCAAGCTCAATGAAGAATAATTAGACAACCTGAACAATCTATTACCTATTTCTTGGGCATCCTTGGTACTTTAAGGGTGGAGATTTGAGGAATCTGAAAAAGGGCATACTAGCTATTTTGCAATTAAGACATGTAAATTCTTGACCATTAATTTATGGAAAATATATTTGAGTGTGTGTTTGGCATGCTTGTGGAACAGACTGTTTTTGTGAGTTCATATAGCAGTTCACACAAAGGATCAGAAATCTTAAATCTCTTCCCTCATGTCACAAACCATGAGAAATAAATGGAAAATTGTTGTTGGTTAACACTGCATTCTGCTTGAATTAGAGACACTCTTCCTATTATCAGATTCTAATTAATTTCAAGATTGCTATCCCAGGATTTCCACTATTTGGGGGTTCATATGGCTTGAACATGGAAAACTTTGTATGTTCAAATTATCGCACCTTAGTCAATGTAACTGTGTACTGTAAAGATAGTAATAGTCTGCTGTTTGCTTTGGAATGATAGATGTCTGAGTCTTAGTTCCTGAATTTTGGTTCTACTGCAGATGAGATGTTGGAAGAATCAAAGAAATGCTGTGATTCTCTATTTTCTCAATGAAAAGGAACTTCCATTCTCCAGATTAATACCAGGCACTAAATTAAATATAGGTACAAAAAGTTATCAACCAAATCTGATTTAAAATAAATAAACAGTATATTGCATAGGGATTTAGCATTTATTTTGATGAATCATGAAATTCATTAATTTTTCATAATTTTTTTAAATGAATCCTGACAGTCAGAGTTCTGTTATCAAATTAGGAGCATGGTGAGAGAGCCAAGCTCTGTCCCTTGTAGTAGTAGTTTGGATCCTGTCAGCACTATGAAGCATGACTGGAGTATCAGAAGTGATTAGATAGAGGCATTTTAACTGAGCTGTTTCCTCGTGTTAGTCTACAAGGGCTGCCATACAAAGTACCCCTAAGACTGATGGCTTAAACAATAGGAATTTATCTCACAGTTTTAGAGACTGGAAGTACACAATCGAGGTGCCAGCAGGGCCAGTGCCTGGTGAGGATTCTTTCCTTTGGTTGCAGGTGCCAATTTCATAGTGTGTCTTGGTGTGGTCTTTCTTTGGTGTGTGCAGGTGTGTGTGTGTG
>NW_007733406.1:64598-67378 GCF_000696425.1 Galeopterus variegatus | reverse complement strand
GGGAGAGAGAGAGAGAGAGAGAGAGAGAAATAGAACTCTCAGGTATCTCTCTTCATAAAGGCACTAATCTCCCTGTGAGGGCCCACCTTCATGACTGCATCTAAACCTAATTACCTCCAAAAGGCTGTGTCTCCAAATATTGTTACATTGGGATTTAGGGTTTTAATATACGTATTTGAGGGGTAGGGGGATGCACAATTTAGTGCATAGCACCTTCTGAGGTGCCACGACTGTAAGGGAGAATTAGAGCAGAAAGTTTGATTAAAAAGTGACATAGATATAGGAATCCTACTAAAAAGGGCTGTGGCACAAAGACTGAGAGGGTTGGGTGATGATTATTCTCTAGAGTATAAAGGGAGGTATATTGGAAAGTATAACTTAAACCCTTGTCGGATTAACTACCTGTGCACACTTTCCTCCTTTCCAGGCATCGGAGTCCCTTAGGTCTTCTATCTCTCTCTGTCTTGATATTTTAGTTACTATAACAAAGATTTCAAATAGCTGCAAATTTTAGTTAGACTTGAATGTGGTAATCACTAGTTATTTCAGATACAGTATTTGAAGAGAAGATAGTTTTTGTCCAAAGAGTAGCCAAGTTGCTTGAGTGGTGTCTTCCAACAGACCAAGGAGCCAGAGATGGCCCTGTGTAGACAACAATGGCCAGAAACTAAGCAACAGTTCTCAGTGCTCACAGTATCATGGCCCCAATGAGGAAAGCAATGTGTTTTACATTTCAGAAACTAGACAATATCTATCAGAGACCTTTATATTAGGAATATATCAATGCCAGTGGGGAGGCCACTTAGATTAACCATCTAATCAAATTAATATAATAGCAAAAATGACCTTTCTTTGCCAATTTTTTATATTATGTTTAAAAAAATATTTAATTTCTATGCTTATATAAATCCCTAAATGTATCAGAAATCAAAAGACAGAAATTAATTTCTATTTTACAACTTGTTTAGTAAATATTCATAGTAAAAATTTCTGTGTCTAGACTTGCCAGATTTAGTATATAAAACACAGGGCACCCAGTTACATCTTAAACATTGCTCTAACTGCTGGATTTTTGCAATCTAATAACAGCCTGAATATGAGACATTTAGGGAGTCCCAACAAAGTCATTACAGGACACAAGATAAAGCATTAAATGCAGGACATGTTCTGACTCTATAAGAGACCGGGCAACCACCCCTATGTCCTGCTCATTAGCTGTGCTCACTATAACATTCTAAACCCAAAGTTAAGGATTAGCATTAATTTTTAAAATAGAAAACAAATGTCAGAGGCATTGTGTCCTGCACCTGGACAAGGAATCTCAGTTTTTAAAACATTTTTGTTATTTGTATAGTACCTGTATGGATGTGAAGATGGAAGAAATGGGAATAAAGCACGTTGAAAAACTTGCTTATACTAGGGAGTCATGAAATATTCTTGTCACCAACTATATCCCTGAATTTTCATTGTCTCTTAGATTTTGAGTAGGATAAATTGAAGGAATATGGCTAAAATAAAAAGTGGGGGGGAGGGAGGAAGGACTGACATAGTCCAAGCAATTCTGATTATATGAATTATAAAACCGAAAATATACTTGGTTTTAAATCTTGGCTATAACAGAGCAAGGTGACATGACAAATAGATCTGACATTATTTGTTTTGTAAGCCATCTTGAATGTCAGAATTCCTGTGGCAAAAGCATCAAAGCTAAAGTGGACTTGTGACCACAGAAGAAAATAAAGCATGCCTTTAGAATTTATAATAAGTGAACGCAGACATTCCATCCACTCTTGGTTCCATACTTGGGAAATAAGGCTGAAGGCACTTTATAGTTGGGATGATATGAGAACACTCCCAATGAGGAGTCTCTTTCATAATTACTCAACACATCTGGGTGTTACCTGATGTCTTAAAGGTCTAGCTAATATTGTATATGAAGGTTAAGAAACCAACATTGCTGAAGGTAAGAGAAACAGTAGAAAAATGTTTGCCATTAGGGAAGTGAAACATTGAAACAAAAAATATATAACATGAAAGACAGTTGAAGGGTACTTAAGAGAATAAAAAGTGACTGTACAAGATTTAGAAAGTACAAGGCATTAGAAAGTGTGCATTTATTTTACACATGAATCGCTTTCTTTATGTAAAGGCAATTGAAATATCATTGTGTTAAGAGCTAGAAGGTACATTATGTGGACTAATTTCATCACTTCGTTGTACTTACAAATAATTGCACAATTATTTGTAAATACATGTTTCTAAAATAACACATGTTCACAGTAGGTAAGTTTGAAAATAAAAGAAGCAGGACAGAAATAAATGTCACATGCAAAACAGCTTTCACTGGCTACATAGTATTTTATCATATTAGTCAATTCCTTGATTTTTTAGAAATTTAATTATTAAAAATTATACTATAATCATTGTACTTTAATTAAACATTAATATTTTTGAGAGCTTACTATGCATACTTGCAATAGCACTGAGTCAGTACTATTATCAGCATCTCCATTTTATAGAGGAAGAGACTGAGGTTCAAAGTTTAGATTTAAACCTAAGATATCTCATTTCTGAGTCTGTAGTCTTCCCATTTACAGTATCTCACTGATGTTTAATTTAGGATAATTTCCAGTGCATGGAATTTTTGACTCAAATGTATGCAGAATTGTAGGACTCGAGATTTTTGTCATATTCCTTCAAATATGCCAGACCAATTTACTGTTTAAGCTTGTGATATGTATGACAGTTCATTTTTGCTGCTAATAATGGAAATTAAAATT
>NW_007733406.1:57488-64203 GCF_000696425.1 Galeopterus variegatus | reverse complement strand
ATCTCCATTTTATAGAGGAAGAGACTGAGGTTCAAAGTTTAGATTTAAACCTAAGATATCTGATTTCTGAGTCTGTAGTCTTCCCATTTACAGTATCTCACTGCTGGTTAATTTAGGATAATTTCCAGTGCATGGAATTGTTGACTCAAATGTATGCAGAATTGTAGGACTCGAGATTTTTGTCATATTCCTTCAAATATGCCAGACCAATTTACTGTTTAAGCTTGTGATATGTATGACAGTTCATTTTTGCTGCTAATAATGGAAATTAAAATTGAGAGTAAAATGAATTTTGTCAAAAAGTAGCCACAAAATGATTTATTATTGGGTATGTTTTATTTCTCTGATTAATAACATGGTTAGTCATTTTTCCATATGTAATCTCCATTATATCTAGATACACCTATTATAGATATCTATCTATAGATATCTTTATAGATACATATAAAGTTGCACACACATCTATGTCCCCACTGCACCTGAAGGGGGGCTTGAAAGAGCTGCTGAACACACAAAGTGTCCTCTAGTTCATTATCTAGGATGATGCATAGCCATACAAGGAGAAAAGAAAGCCAGGCTACAGTGGAATCTCATCAAGAAAGTCTGGAAGTCAATGGTCCTTGACCTGGTGGAGAAGGACGTGAAGTCAAAGGTGTTCCCATTGACCAGGATTTTGTCTTTCAAAGGGAACCAGCCAAGAAATGTAATCAAGGTTAATGTTATTAGTACTAAGACATGTTTATAGCATGTACCCTTGATATGGCATAACGAAAATGTCACTTTGCCTCTGTGGTCTTCCTCTCTCCCACAAGAAAAAAATAATCACTACAGTCTAATCATGAGAAAAATATCAAATGCAAATTGAGAGGCATTCTACAAAACAACTGGCCAGTACTCCTCAAACTTTCAAGGTCATCAGAAACAAGGTAAGTCTGAGAAACTGTCACACACTACAGAAGCCTAAGGAGTCATGAAAACTTAATGTAATGTATCCTGAAAGCGATTCTGAAACAGAAAAAAAACATTAGATAAACACTAAGGAAATTTAAATATGTGTTAACTTTACTTAATAACAATATATCAATGTTGTATCAATAGTTAGAACAAATATACCATATTGGTGCAGGATGCAAATAATAGGGGAAAGTGTGTGAGGCAACATGGAAATTCTCTGTACTAATTATGCAACTTTAATGTGAACCTAAATTATTGCACAAGTAAAAGTTTATTTTAAAAGAGCTATTTATGGTTTACCATCATAATAAAAGCTTTAGCCTTGAAGTCTATCTGGAGTTTTTGCCTTGAAATGGAGACACTTCATTCTCTATTGAAGAAAATCAACCTGATCTGTCAGCAGCTTCTGTAGAACTGAGTCGTGATTGGAACAGCAATTGGAAGCATCATAAGGTTTTCTAGTATGCTGATAAAGGAATTTTAAAATCACCTGAGAAACTAAGCTTATGATGTATCTACTCAACTAAATACATGGAAACAAAGTCAGAAGTAGCAGCAGCTTTGCTTGAAAGTCATACAAACTGTTCTATCTTATTTGGGGACACTAAATCCATCATGTGTTTTTTTCAAGTTAACTTAAGGCATTTTTTGTGTTATCCATCAATACTTATGTTTCCTTACCACATTCATATTTGGCTAGATAGTTGTGCACTTGTAAACCCATTTAAAAACCATTATGTAAGAGGGAGAGGGAAAATAATTCAGTTATTGTTACTTACTCAAAGCAGCTCTACAGAAAAAGGCAGTGACAGACACAGGGTGAAGCTATTAGTGAAAAGAAATTTAGAGAATAACAATTATTCAATTTTATGTATTTAAAATTTTGTCATCACATTAGTATAGAAAATTTAGGGTAGACTCCTTAAAAACATAACTTTTCTACTATATCTCAAGTCCCACAATTTTACATACCACATTTGAAAGCTAGATTCTCACCTGTGCAGTTATTTATAAAATAAGAAGAAAAACGCTAAAATGAGTCATGCAAAGCGAACTATTAAGATTTGGATTAATCGAAAGGTTTGCCTGTATATATGGATATCTAAGCTTATTTTTTAAATAGGTGACCGATTATTTGCAATTAAATATACTGAAGAAGGCTGTTAAAATCCAAGTTAATTTTTCTGAAGCAGGAAATTCATTTAAGAGTTTCTATTCATCTAATGATAGTAAAAGATATCCACAATAATCTACAATAAAATTGAACCAGACAAAATACCATGTTCCATATTCAGGAAAATTTTCCAATGATATCTAATGAGCAGGTAATTGCAAATTTTCCTTCATCTGAAAATTCAAAATGGAGTCATTTACACTATGATAGACGTTGCTGAGAAGTATCTAGCTATCTCAGTTTTCAAACGAAGTGCTCTTGATTATCTGAAATAAGAAACTGGACATAACTGTGCCATAATCATTACAGTTTGAAATTATAAAGGGGGAAAAAGGAATATCAGTTTCAGTTCCATTACTTCTCCAGAAACTGCAAGTTGCAATCAGCCAATGGAAGTAGGATATTATTAACTGAATTAATAGTGCCCAGTGCAAATGGAGTTCAGCATGATTGGCAACTTAAAGGGGTTTAATTTAGACTTGAGTCGATTATCACAGGGCAAAGAAAGGACATATTTGTGACATGGAAAGATACTAAGTACCTTTATCTTGTATAATAGCTAAAAAGAGTTCAGGAAGGGAATTCTTATGACACATTATTACAATATGCCATTATGATTGGAACTTCTTTTTTCTTTGTTGAAGACTACTATACCATTAAGAATATTGACACAATGGCTCCTGGTTCAAGAAATTTTAATTCAATATTATATACTCTAAAGCACATGTAATTTTTTGGTTATTTTTTGTATTCAGTCATACCTAGACTAATTAGTCATAACTGTGTTATTTTTATAATCATTACTAAATGTTTGCTTTATTGTCCCTTTTAAAAGCATTGGCAATAAATTTACTAATTTTTATCAACAAATTTGAGATCTATCCAGTTGATGGAAGGAATCATAGGATAGCTCATAATATACTTTTATTTTCTAAATTCTGTGTTAAAAGTGAAAAAGTTATGTTATATTTCTGAATAGAAATATATCAAACATTAATGTAGACTTCTTTGACTTCTTTCCTTGTAAGAAATCCCAGAAAGAAATAATATTTAGAAGTAATAGTCTCTGACATTGTTCAAGGTCTTCTTTCAAGTAGCATTTTATACAAGATACATTGACCTCCAAGCCACTCAGACTAGAAGAGTATGATAACCATGAAGTTTACAGTCATAGATGCCATCTCTGTTAGTTAAATTAAATTTTTCAATAGTCGGTTATTTTTCATAAATACTAATCATACTATAATATATGAACTGAATCACCTATCCATTCAACTATATACGATGATAATATGAACTAATAGAATTCCAGAACAAAGGCTTTAGGGATTNACCAGAACTCTCTATCAATCAATGTCTTGTGTTTGAATACATGGTGGAAATCCTTATTTTTTTATGATAATGTTTTTTGGTTTGTTTGTTTGTTAATGAAGAAAAGTTAGGTATCAAGCTTATCCAGATGATATAAAATTAGTTAACTTAGTAAATATAGGGTAGAGTGCCCAAGTTAAGGAAGCCTTGAAAAGGAACTGATAAAACAAGGTGAAGAGACTCCAGATCTTTAGAAAATTTTATTTTCTTGCTACCTCTGGAGAGAGAGAGCCAATAGAATAATCTGACACCAGCAAGGTGGAGCTGTGTGTTCAGAAAATAATGAAACTAGAGATGATATGTAATAGTGGTCCAGGAACTAGAGATGATATGTAACACATACCACCTGCATTTGACATCCAGTTCTGCTTCTTACTGCTATGATATTTGGTGTTTTATTTAAAATTTCATGTCTCCATTTCCTCATATATAAAATGAGATAAATATAGTACCCTATAAGGTTTTGTAAAAAAATGTCAATGCATGTAACATGCTAAAAATAGTGCTAACACATCATAAGTCCTCAAAAGAATTAACTATTTTAATTTCTCACTACTTTCTGCCAATTTTCTTGCCAATAATTTCTTTATACTAATGATATGATTATGAAAAGCACAAGCAAGTAAAATAAATAGTAATTAGAAGCAAAGCAACTTTTAGAGAAGGAACTCTACTTTTCTATTTCAAAAGGTTTCTAGGAAAAAACTACATTTTCATGACATTTTTGCAACTGCAGTTTTAGATGAGAAGTAGATTGCATCAATTAGATGCGACAGAACAAGACTTAAAAGAATCTAATGTAGAGCACGGTGAATACTGTACTGTATACTTGAAATTTATTGAGTAAATCTTAAACATTGTGATGGATATGTTAATTAGCTTTATTGTCACAATTGTTTCACAATGTATACATATGTGGAACTTCATGTCGTATACCATAAATATATACAATTTTATTTGTCAATTATACCTTAGTGAAGCTGGGACCAAAAAACAGCAGAATGGAGGCAGAGATCACTGCATGGTTGAGAATGTGAAATAGACAGATCTGGATTCTATCATCTAGTTACTAGCTTTAAGGGTATCAGAGGCAGTATTAACAGTAAGAGCCTCAGAAAGAACAGCAGTAGCTGAAGTACCTGCTGACTTTTTCATTGGCAAACAGTCCAGACACAGTCCCTTGTGAGTTTTTAAGTACCTAATTGCTTGCATTAAATCACATTCTGCTGGAAATACTTAGATCAGTTTCTATTTTCTGTATCCAACTTGAATGATACTGTCCTTGCAACAATCAATAACTGTAGCAAGTGAATGCCACAGGCAGAATGGGCTCTGTAACCAAAATAGTTTGAACTGCAGGTTCTTTGGTGGGGGTCAGTCGATCATGGTGCCACTAGGACTAAAAAAGATGAACAAAAATATAGTCCTGTTGGACTTGTGACAAAATATTTAAAAACAAAATAAAATAAATTCAACAACAAAACAAAAAAATAAACCTCCTGGTCTAGAGAAAGTGGCCTAATTGAAGTCAGTACAGTGAAAAGTCAGGATACGTCACCCAATTTCTTGACCTGAGCCAGTTCAGAGGCACAAAGCCCTTTAAATGAAGAAGAAAAAAACATTCCTATGAGGAAGAATATTCTAACATTGCCATAAGTGTGCTTGTGTGACTTGTGGTGATCTACTAAACTGAACGTGTGTAGTGGAGGGAAAAAAAATACTCACTTTGAAGGGATTGTGGTTCATGAACTTTGAGCTAATATGAATTTCTTGGGCCATAGAAAGTCGCTGTGGTTTGGCAGAGCAGAATGGAGTTTTGTTTCAATTATATGTCCTAAAAGATCGAGTCGATTTATGATCCCACCCTGTGCTTATTCCCACTTCCTAATGTGAATGTGAATTATCCATACTTGGAAACTGGCAGAATATCCACATTGGCTCCTTGTACTGTGAGAGCAATGGTGTAGCCCCTTTCAGTCTTTACTAACCCACTTCCTAATGTGAATGTGAATTATCCATACTTGGAAACTGGCAGCATATCCACATTGGCTCCTTGTACTGTGAGAGCAATGGTGTAGCCCCTTTCAGTCTTTACTAAGATAACGTAAGGAACATACAATATCACATTTATCCTGAATTTCAGAGGTTAATGCTACTATCAGGACTTAAAATATTGAGGACTGGTGGTTACTATCACTTCCCCAACTTTTTAAGCTTATTTAGCCTATGTAGAAAGCAAATGAATCTTGGAGGATATAAGTGGATTATAATAAACATAATTGATATTAACTGTAATTGCAGATAATTTCCTGATATAATCTCTTTACTTGACCATATCAACATAGTTCTTGTCACCTTTATTAACCTTTCAAGTTAACCATTTATTTCCTGTCCCAGGAACCCACAATGCTATCAACAACTTGTTTTCAATTGACAACAGCAGGATTCTTTTTCCTGTCTTACTTCACTTTTTGTCGTAATCTAGTCTACAGAATCATTGAGCACCTGCCATCTTAGAACAATCATGCAGATTCACCATCTTCATTGTATATCTGCTGATTACCTGGAAAATATAAAGCAGATAAAATAGATAACCTGGTAATACATATATGTGCCTGATGATGAGAGAAATAGTATGCAAAATGTTGGGTTTAGTTTAGGTTCTGGAATGCAGTGCTCTGGGGCACATAAAAACGTTGCCTCTAAACTCAAATAGTAAAAACTGAATTGTTGTAATCTCTACCCCTAAAAAAAAAGACGTACAACACCTAGTTGACCTATTTGGATTTTATAGATATTACCTATCACATGTAATATGCATATGTCCCCAATACATTTTTTAAGAAATTAACTTATTTTTTAATTGAAACATATTGATTGTTTATATTTATAGGATACAGAGTTATATTTCAATACATGTATACAACGTCTAATGATTAAATCAGGGTGGTTAGCAAATTTATTATCATAAAAATTTACTATTTCTTTGTGATGATAACACATTTTAAAGAAACATTTAAAGCTACACATTTTGAATAGGGCCCAGAGCAAGGGAAGTTTTCTCAGCGGTCCAGACCACATTGCAAGCCCTGCCTCTTGAGCCATATGACCCAGATGATGCTGATTCCCCTCTTCTATTTCCCTATTATTTTATACAAAGTATATTTATGCAAACTTTACATTTCAGTCCTTTAGGACATCAGTGTGGAACTTAAT
>NW_007733406.1:54984-57010 GCF_000696425.1 Galeopterus variegatus | reverse complement strand
ACAAAGTATATTTATGCAAACTTTACATTTCAGTCCTTTAGGACATCAGTGTGGAACTTAATAAAAGAATGAACATATTACAAGTGTTAGATATAGTGACTGCTGTGGAAAAAAACAGTGGACACATACATCTCGCACCTTTCAGTTCTAACATGAAATAGAGTTAATTAAGGGAATACTACGGGGGAAAAACATATCAAAGCACACACAATTCCCCAAGCTTTTATTACTTCTCAGAAAGGTGAGTTAAGTTGGATAAACCAGGGTTCCAGTGAAAGGTGCTTCTCCCTTGTAGTGCTCTACAAATTTAAAGCAACACAAAGCAGGGAATATCTATTTGGCTGTCTTCAATAAGCTTCCTCCAAAAAAAAGTCAGAACTAAGAATCTGAGTGAAAATATTTTGTTTTGGAAGTGATAACAGAAAGCAATTACAGGGAAGACAGCTAATAAAATGTGTTTTACGAGCAGATTTCCACTGTGGTTGAGAGGGGATGCTGGGGTCATTAACTCCTTGGCTCTCCTAGCCTACTACATGTTTAGGCTGAGCCTGCTCTGGTAAGAGATAAGAATCTTTTCAGTAACGATGAGCATGTACTTGCAGCAGTAAACAATTACATCGGTTGGAACAAGCAATACAGGACAAGACAATCCAGATCGAGGCACCAACAGGATCTTCTATCCGCTAGTGCACTCTTTACATAAAACTGGGATCCACTTAATATGTTAAGTTACTAATTCTGCACAGTGATGGATGGTTACAACTTCTGAAATGATAATTACAACAGTAATGTTAAAAATTAAAGATCACAGGCCATAACTGATGTTTATCATCTCTTCCTTATACTCGAAATAGATATAATTCTACTATAAACATATGACTGCCCCTTCCGTGGTAAAAGAGGTCCATCTGAATTCACTTGCCATCAAGTGGATGGTTGGTCTCCTAGGGAGATAGTAACATAGTGGAGACACAGGGTAGGTCTCGGCTGGTTGCGTTAGCATTTGCAGTAGCTAGATCAACCTTGGTAAGGGGGAGCACATGCTGTTGGACTCATGCATAATCTCCACACCTGGCATGTTGACAACTTTGTTCATGGGAATATTACACAAGAAAGTGGTGACCAAGGATGGAAACTGGTTAATATCCATGAAAGAGTCTCTCTCTGTCTCACCATCTCTATCTCTATATCCACATCTCTTTATGAGAAGAATTCAGTATCTGTTCTGCAGAAAATGTTTCAGGATTTGATACAAGAATTCACACACTTGTACTGATTCCCATAGGTCCACAAGCCTTTTTCCAAAATTTTCTTGTCAGGTATGTTCCAATCTTGCTCTTTCAAAAACTAGATCAAGCAGCAAATGCATTCACATCTGCCCGTGTGTCTATGTACCACCTCTAACCTCTTACCACCTTACCTCTAGCCAACTCTTCCTCCACACAAAGTTGACACCCAGGTGTACTGTTTGAAAATCTATATGCTAGTTCTCTTATCAATTGTCTTTCAGTGTGGGAATATCATTAGTAGTGGTCTGGTTTTGGCTTCTAATAACATATTGATCTGATCAAACTTTGAATCTGGCCTATTTTTTTCCTCATTGTTAAGAAACCCTAATGAGGTCATAGGTGTGAGTTGAGGGAGTGATGTGGATGCAGGAGAGGCAGCTGGCAAGGGAATCCGAGACACTGCATTGTTCAAATTACTTGCACCATCTAAACCTACTGAGAGGCCTGCTTTCAAATATCATGCATATTTTAACTCAACATGTTGCTAACACTAATATAGCCTAATTTCTGGCCTCCCAGCTTCTGCTCTTGTCTACCTATAACTTCTTTTCAAAATATTAGAAAGAGTAATGAAAAAAGATAAATTAGAGAAGACACTGTCTTGTCTATCCAAATCTCTCCAAATTATTTCCATAACATTGAAATTAGGTACAAGCTCCTTAAAAGAGCCTTCACTGGGCCGAGCCCGTGGCACACTCGGGAGAGTGCAGCGCTGGGAGCGCAGCAGTGCTCCCGCC
>NW_007733406.1:52028-54287 GCF_000696425.1 Galeopterus variegatus | reverse complement strand
AAAAAAAAAAAAAAACGACAAAAAAAAGGGGGGGGGCCTTCATTATGCTTTCCTACCTCCCTTCCTGTCAATAACTATTCTCCAAACATATTGGTTTATTTGCTGTTCTGCATAGTTCAGGTGATATTATGGGGAAAAAAGTACATTTATTTGTATAGTAGATAAGCAATTTGCATTAAAGTCCAACACCAATTTGACTAGACTAGCCCATAGACAGTTTTGAAAGTATAGTGCGAAAATTAAAAACGAAAAATCTGGAAATGAGGAGAATTTGTGGTTTGCACACAAACGTACTGTGTATAAATTTACCCGTGTGCTGATTGGAACTTTTCTGAGCATAACTATTTTTTCATGCTTGAAAATCTCAGAGCTTTAACACACAGATCTAATTAAGGAATTATTTTTATTCCTGAAATACTTTTTATATCTCAGTATGTGTCCTATAATTTTACATCGCCTACTGGCAAGCATCCTAATTAAAATAGATACTGTGCCACATATAACCAATAAATATTGAGTAGGAAACTCTAGGAACTCAAAAAATGCCTTAGTTAGGACTCTTAGATCAATGTTAACTCAATCCTCTACTATGTGGTCAGTATGATATATTTAAGAATAAACACTACAGTTATCATGCAATACAGCAAACAAAAAAGAGATTTTAAGAATGTGAACCTAAAAAGTGTGTGATTATAAACAGTTGATTTTATGCTTTAGTACTGGAATTATTTTAAAGCAACGTTTGGTGATCTAAAGATTTATGGAATGCCAAGTCTTGAGAAAAATAAGTAAGATCAAAAAATAAATTTGCTGAACTAGGAAAAGAAAGTAATTTGTTCTTTTTTTAGTTGGAAAGCAGGAGATAGTTGGAATAATAATGAAGGATTCTCAAAAAAATTCAAAAAATATTCTTGAATTAATATATCTCTGACACTAATTTATTATTTTCAGTGTTTCACTGCATAATAATAGCAAATTATAGTAAAATCTAGTGAAAATAANTGTCTTACAAGATAAGAAATGCCTCCTTTTAGCAGAGAGTCCAGATGTTTTTTTGGAAATATCTTGCAGTTCTGTGAGAAGGGGTGGTGAGTAAAAGATGTTTTGACAAATAAATTAGTGAAGAATTCTTTTCAGTAATATCACAACAGATGTGGATTTGAGTTTTGATGGTAGCTACCAGCTGCGCTTCTTCCTAACCCACCAGAAATCACGCACATGGATCATGCAGGGATAATATAGAATGAAAGGAACTGGCAAAAAGGCCTCTTGTAGGTGTTATTAGGAAAATTGCCTCTTTTTCTTGGAAGATGCTGGGACCCTGCTAAACTGTGTGAATTTTTTTTTTTTTTGCATAAACAAACATAAAAATGGTGATCTTGAGTCAAGTTTCTATCTACTGATCTATTTTTATTTTTCCTGTTACAAATCGCTGTATAAGGCTGAACAGTTTTTAACATACTTTGAGGTGTTTTTGAGATGACTTAAGACTTTTACTATGTGGCATATCTACTTGGTGATCCTCAACAAATCTCCAAGAAACTGGTAATATATATATATATATATATATATATATATATCATCATCTGATTTTACAAGCAATTTTAAGTTTACAGAAAAATTGAACGGATAGTACAGAGTTCTGATATAAACCCTTTCCCATAGTTTCCTTTATTTTTAATTTCTTACATTAGTGTGATTAATGTGTTTCAGTTGATGAACCAATGTTGATACATTATTATTAAAGCCCATTGTTTACATTCGTGTTCATTCCTGGTGTTATGTGGTTTTATGGGTTTTGACAATACCATCATGTATCCAACATCACAGTATCTTACAATATGTTTCAACATCCTAAAAATCTGCTGTGCTTCACCTATTAAGAAGTAGGAGATTATTGAAAATATTCAGACAAGAGGAGATAACAGTTCATTCCAGAAAGGTATAATGAAGTTGGTAAAAAGATTATATTTGAGATATATTTTATAGGTAGAGCCAACTAGACTTTCTGTAGGGGTAGGATCAAAATGAGAAAAATTACCAAATGTATGGCAACTAAAAAGAAGTCAGAAAGAAGTGGTTTTGGGGAGATGAGGAGGCATCATGGTGCTTTGGTAACATTTAGAAATGTCTATCAGGCAACAAACTGGACTAGACAACCAACTGGGCATTTGACTGTAAGGCTCATAGAAGAATTGCCTTGGGAGATATACATTAGGAATATCTAGTTACATCTAGGAAGACTCTCTCTCTCTCTCT
>NW_007733406.1:44751-51082 GCF_000696425.1 Galeopterus variegatus | reverse complement strand
GTTATATTTCTAACTTCATTTATTTTTCCCAGTATGTATCAATTTTTCTAGGGCTCTTTATTACATAATGCACTTATTACATAATTTTTTTGCTCATTTAAAATGACAGCTTTATTATAAATTACATTGTTATACGTACTTAAGTTTGCTTTTGGCCTTTACTCTTCCATTGCTCAATCTATTCAAGCACCAATAATAAAACTTTATTTGTAAAAAAAAATTGTGAAGATATTTTTTATGGCCCAGAATATAGTCTGAGTGAATGCTTCACATGTGCTTAAGAAAAATGCATCTTCTTCTGTTGTTGAGCAGAATACTCTGTAGATGTCAATTAGATCCAATTGATTGATGATGCTCTTCATTTCAATTAGATTGCTTTCAATTTTCTGCCTGCTGGGTCTACTAATTATGAAAAGGGAGCTGTTGAAGTCCCCAGGTATAGCTGTGGAATTATAACTTATAAATTATTATTATATTCTTGAATTGTCTATTTCCCTTCGTAGTTTTATAGCTTATCTTCACTCATTTTGATGCCCCATTGCTAGGTATATACACATTAAGTTTTGCTATGTCTTCTTGAAGAATTGACCGTTTTATTATATGTAATGCCCTTTTCTATGTTTGGTAATTTTCCTTCTTCTGAAGCTTATTTTGTCTGAAATTAATATAACTACTCCAGTATTCTTTTTATTAGAGTAAACATGGCATATCTTTCTCAAAACTTTTACCTTTAATCTATGTGCATCATTGTATTTAAAGTGATTTTCTGATAGACAACAATAGTTGGGTCTTATTTTCATTGATTTTTTTTTTTTTTTTGGTCACTCTTTAGTCTCTGTCCTTACTTGGTGCTTTTATACCATTCACATTTAAAGTGATTACTGATATAATTAGATTAATATCTAACATATTTGTTACTGTTATGATTCATTGACTTTGTTTTTTACTACTTTTTCCTTTTTTTTCTTCCACTCTTTTTCTGCCTTCTCTAGTTTTAATTCAGCATTCTATATGATACAGTTTTCTCTCCTCTTTTACTACATCAACTATACTTGCTTTTTTGACCTGTTTTAGTGGCTGCTCTGGAGTTTGAAATATACATTTAAAATTAACCCAAATCCACTTTCACTGTCTCTGTATACCAAAATCAACTCAAAATGGATTAAAGACTTAAATAAAAGACCTGAACCATAAAATTACTAAAGGAAAATATAGGGGAAACACTCCAGATAATAGGACTGGGCAAAGACTTTATGAATAAGACCCCAAAAGCACAAGCAACAAAATAAAAAAATAAATAAATGGGATTATATCAAACTAAAAACCTTCTCTGCACAGCAAAGGAAACAATCAACAGAGCAGAAAGACACTTATGGAATGGGAAAAAATATTGCAAAGTATACATCTGATAAGGGATTAATATCAAGAATATACAAAGAACTCAAACAACTATACAGTAAAAAACAAATAATCCAATCAAAAATGGGCAAAGGAGATGAATAGACATTTTTCAAAGGAAGACATACAAATGGCCAAGAGGTACATGAAAAAATGCTCAGCATCACTAGTCAACAGCAAAATACAAATAAAAACTACGTTGAGATATCATCTCACCCCCGTTAGATTGGCCATTAATAAAAAGACCAAGAATAACAAATGTTGGCAAGGATGCAGGGAAAGGGGAACTCTTCTACACTGTTGGTGGTACTGTCAATTAGCACAGCCATATGGAAAACTGCATGAAGGCTTCTTAAACAACTACAGATAGAACTACCACATCGTCCAGCAATCTCACTACTGCGTATATATCCAAAGGCATGGAAATCATCATGTCGAAGGGATACCTGCACTCCCGTGTTCACTACAGCTCTATTTCCAGTAGCCAAAATATGGAACCAAACTAAGTGTCCATCAAGGGATGACTGAGTGAGGAAAATGTGGTATATATACACAATGGGATACTAATCAGCCATAAAAAAAGAATGAAATTCTGCCATTTGCAGCAACATGGATGGGTACAGAGAAAATTATGTTAAGTGAAAAAGCCAGACAAAGAAACAGGAATACCATACGTTCTCACTCATAGTGGGCTGTTAGGAAGGAAGGGAGGTAGGAAAGGAGGGAGGGAAGGAGAGACAAAGGAAGGAATGAAGGAAAGAAAGAAAGAAAAGACCACAACAATACGTTGAACTTTCAGAAGGAGAGAATAAATCTAAGGATACTAGAGATGCGGGGGAGGGAGGGAGTTTGGGAAGTGGTTGGTTGGGTGAAGGGCATAAAGAAATATCACAATTTGTAAGAATTAATATGGTAATAATAAATTTAAAAAATAAAAATAACAGTATACTGCTTCCTGGGGGTTGCAGATATCTTATAACTAAGCATTCCCAAATCCTCTCTCCCATCTCTGATAACGTTGCTGCCTTTTATTTTACTTAAGCACATGTGCTATAATCACCAGTACCTTGTTGCTTTTATTACTTTGAATAAGCAATTATCTATTAGATCAATTAGGAATAAGAAAAGTAGATGATCCTATTTGCCTTAATTTATTTTTTTTTTCTCTGATGGTCTTCCTATCTTTATGTAGATCTTAGCTATTCACATATATTATTTTACTTCTCTCTGGAGAACTTTATAAATATTTTACAAGATAGGTCTACTGGTTACAAATTCCCTCAGTGTGTGTTTGTCTGCGAAAGTTCTTATTTCTACTTTATCTTTGAAGAATAATTTCAATAGATACAGAATTCTAGGTTGGCACTTTTTTCTTTCTTTTACTGTATTAAATATTTTATTCTCCTGACTTTTTCTTGCACAACTTCTGGAGAAATTCTGTTCTTATGCTGTTCCTCTACAGGTGATCTGCCTGCCTACTCCTCATTCCAGCCTCTTTCGAATTTTTTCTTCATCTCTGTTTTTCTTTATTTCAATTACAATATTTTTTAGGTAAAGATATTTTGGTGTTTATCGAGGTGGTTGTTCTCTGAGCTTTCTGGATCTATGGTTTGGTGTCTGCCATTAATTTTTGAAAATTCTTCAGCCATTTTTTTCTTCAAATATTTCTTCTGTTTGCTTCTCTCTATGGTCTTTGGATATTCCAATTATGTGTATTTACATCTTTTGTAATTGTCCCAGTTCTTGGATATTCAGTTACTTTTTTTAATTCTTTTCATTTCAGTTTTGGGAATTTCCATTGACATTTCTATAATCTCACTAAATCTTTCCTGCACTGTGTCCAGTATACTGATGAATCCATCATAGACATTATTGTGTTTTTTTCTAACATTTTCTTTTTGTTCTTTTTATGGACTTTTCCATCTCTGTAACTACATTACTCATCTGTTCTTGCATTGTATGTTTTTTATTTGTTAGAGTCTTTAGCATTACTAATCATAATTAGTTTAAATTCCTGATATGACAATTCCAAAATCTCAGAGTATCTGATTCTGTTCTGAGGCTTGTTTTGTCTTGTCAGGCTGTGGTTTTGTTTTATCTTGCCTTATAACATGATTTGTAATTTCTCTTCTTTCTTTTTCTTTTCTTTCTTTTCTTTTTTTTTGAATTTGTTAAAATATGACCATCTTGTAATGGGTAAGAGAAACTGAAGTAAATAGCTCTTTAGTGTGAAGTTTCATGTTTATCTGGTTAGTAGTCAGGCCGTGTTTAATGTTTACTATTGCTGTAGGTGTCGTAAGCTTCAATTTCCTCTAGTATTTTTGTTTTTCTCCTGTTACTTTTGGGCTCGCCTACAAACTCCTTCTTAAATAGGGTCTGTATCTTTCAGCTTTCTTAGCTGTGAACCACTTATTATCCTGGAGCTCTATTGTGGTGGTGGTAAAATATTTAGGCAGGGAAGTATTCTACAGATATTTACAGATAATCATTATTTACAGATAAAGATCTCTGCTTACTTATTTGTTTTTATTGGGCCATGGTCACTGGGCTGTGCTCTACAGAATAATTTCTCAACCTTTTTTTGTTTTTTTTCTCTCCTCTTATGTAGGGCAGGAAGGCTAGTGGCAGCTGGAGTTGTCTAGTTATCCTTCTCCAAGTCAAATAAGGCTTTGGTAATAATAGATTCCTTTGAAGGCAGGTCTTTGTTACAGAGAACATATTCTCTGGGTGTTTTCCAAAATGGTTATTTTTGCCCTCTACTGCTGGAAGCATAATGGGATTTTCTTGAATATTCACAATGTAAGTCTGTTAACTCTTCTGAAGGAACTGATGTGCTTGAAAACAAACCCTTCTCTTTATTATTATACCATTCAATCTAGACCTTTTCTGCATAGCAACAAATTTGGACCCAATCCTGGAAGGATACTCAGCATCCCTTTCACCAGAAGAAAGCTAATAGGAATAATAGGTGCATGATTATAGAACCTGTGTAGTCTGCTACCCAATGAAAGACCTGCTTAACCAAATACCAGGATGATAAGCAAAACAAAATTGGCATGACTCCAAGCCTTCGCACCCAATCTTTCCCTCTCTGACCTCTCAAAACAGTTTTATGCCTATAGGCAGTCATACATATTTACTGCGTAACTCAGTCTCCTCATCTATAAAACAAATATAAAAACCTTCACGGGATTACTGTGAGGTTAGCTTTTATGATCTCTGGCATTAATTATCTGTTTATGTATTTGCATATACAGTATGTCCTACTTCATTATATACTGCTTTAAGCCTAAGGATAGCTCTCTGAAATTCTTTTGTCCTATGTATACATATGGTTGAAGTTCATGACTAGGTTTCTTCAAACAGCAGAGTGGCTCCAGAATACAAGTGACTCAAGAAGGACCCAGTTATGGCTAGCATGAATGAACCAATAATTACAGTACAGAGAAACCAAGAGCTCATTTCTTGAAGACTGAGACAGAAGAGCTGTCAGAAACTGAGAAATCACATTTCATATATCTAAAGTGCAGGAATTTCTTTCTTTCTTTCTTTCTTTTTTGGCGGCTTGCTGGTATGGGGTTCTGAACCTGTGACCTTGGGGTTATAAGGCTTCGCAGGAATTTCTTCTTTATTTTAAAAAAAGATGACCGGTAAGGGGATCTTAACCCTTGACTTGGCGTTGTCAGCACCACGCTCTCCCAAGTGAGCCACGGGCCAGACCTACATAGGAATTTCTTGTGCTCTTCCTTTTACCTGGTCCAGGCAGGAAAATATAGTAACAAAGTTCATGCAGCAAATGGCAAAAGAAATTTATCTTCCAATAAAGATAGATAAGAGAGGTGAGAAAAAGGAAGTAAATTCTGGATATAAACCATGGAAAATTTCAACGAAATGATTTATTTGCCAAAAAAAATTTAAGATTTCTGAAGACCTAGGTAAGAACAAAAATCACTTTTGATGGGTTGGCCCGTGGTTCACTTGGGAGAGTGTGGTGCTGACAACACCAAGGCCACGGGTTCGGATCCCTATATAGAGATGGCCGGTTTGCTCACTTGGGAGAGTGTGGTGCTGACAACACCAAGTCAAGGGTTAAGATTCCTTTACCAGTCATCTTTAAAAAAAAAAAAAAAAAAAAAAAAAAAAATTCACTTTTGATGATCCACACAGGAAAAGTTCTTTAACAAACTTCAGTGGTTGTCATTTCAGGCTCAGCTTTACATATACACATTTTTCCCCCAGCCAATCACCCAATTAAATGAACAATGGTCTAAGAACTCACATAACTTTTGCTGTATTCAAGACAAAAATAGGGGAATCATCCTTTATTTCTCATCCTCCATATCCAGTCTCTCACTAAATCTTGTTGATTTTGTATCTTAAATACCTTTCAATTCATACTTTTTCCTAGCCCCACCGCCACTACCTACTCCAAGCCACCATCATCCCCTGCCTGGATAACTCCTAATTCAATTTATTCTCAACACTAGCCAGTGATTTAAAAGTGAAGAGATCTTCATATCATTATCTGTGGGCATTTGAGCTGAAGACCCTGCCCTTAACCTATCAACCACAATTACCTTGCCCTTTGCCTCATTCTTCACTTAACCAATTTCCTTAACTTAAATGTCACTTCCCTAGAAGGCTTTCCCTGAAGCCCCACATTATGCTAATTCTTGGTATGAACATGCTCCTACAGTACACTCTCATTAAACAATTATGTAAAGGGTGCCTAGGTGTAAGGTGCTGGAAAAATGAGGTGAACAAGACAGACAAAATCCCTGGTCTCTTAGACTTTATATTCTAGGATGGACAGTGAATGAGCATTGACAGTGGGTATGTGCACACGCAAGCAAGTGCACAGCATAGCACAGACAATGAAGAAAATATCAGTGACAAATGTCAGCACCACGCTCAGCCAGTGAGCGAACCGGCC
>NW_007733406.1:21588-43816 GCF_000696425.1 Galeopterus variegatus | reverse complement strand
GCGAACCGGCCATCCCTATAAAGGATCCGAACCCGTGGCCTTGGTGTTGTCAGCACCGCACTCTCCCGAGTGAGCCACGGGCCGGCCTAGTGACAAATGTTACAAAGAAAGCATCTTTTTTCTTTTTGGTGGCTGGCCTGGGGATCGGAACCCTTGTCAATGGTGTTATCGAACCTGAGAAAATATCTTTATTTTAAACAGAGACCTGAATGACAAGGAAACAACTTGGCAAAAATCAGGAAAGCATTCCAACTTTATGGAACAGTTGGTTCAAAGGTCCTAAAATGAGAACAAGCTTCCTTTATCTGAGAAAAAGAAATGTGGCCAGGTGGAAAGAGTTACACTAGACTAAGGGAGTTGCAGGCAAGGACCAGATGACAATTACTGTGCACATCACTCCCTAATTCATTTCTTCTTTTGTCTAGCTCTTTTTCCCATTCCCTGTTTTCCTTCTCCCTCTTTTGCCACTAGCTTAGGTTTAAGACCTAGTCAATTAATGGCTGTAAAAGTTTATAACTGAAGTTCTACTAGCTCTTAATACTACCTATTAAAAAAAAAATCAATAAGTATTTAGTAAGAGCCTGAATGGAATATAGAGTGATCAACTCACCACAGTTAAAGTACCAAAACTTCCACCACATTGCAGAAACCACCTCAGACACAGGCAAATGGGGCCATTTGGTCGTGATGTTAGGATATTTAGACACACAAGTACAGGCTTTTGAGAAGCACTTGAGGGTAAGTAATAATATAATGATAACTAACACTTAAATAATGTATATAAAGGCACGTAATTCAATCCTCACAACACTCCATTAAGCCCATTTCACAAATGAGAAAACTAAGGCTTACTGAAGCAAATAAAAATTATAAAAAGATCCCTCGACAGTAAGGCAGAGTCAGAACAGAAAGACAAAAAACAAACAGAAAGGTAAACAATACAAGTTCAAGTGAGGGTTCAAAATGATAAGAGTATGTAATAATTAGCAAAAGTATAAGCAATAATAAGTAGCTACAAAAGCACTACAGGAGATCTGGAGGAAAAACTGGCTACGGTGATATGGGTAGGTTCTGAAAAATTGGGATTGAAGCCAGGCTCTACCAGCATTTGAAAAGGTGGATTGCAGGAGGGCAATTTGGCCTAAGGGACTGTTCTGAACAAAAGCAATGTGACGAGTATAAACCAGTTTGGGCTGGAGTAGGCTGAATAGAAAAGTGGTAAGTTAAAAAATGTTCAAGAAGGTCCCCTTCCCCTTAAAACAAAGGCCAAACTTCTCAGTGTAACATCAAACACCCTTTGGTTTCAACTGTTCCAGACTAACTATACTCCTACTTCCTTCACTACAATACAGAAGACTATATAACCTGGTTATAACCTGAACACATCCTGCATGTTTCCTCCAAGCATGGCTTAGTTCATCTATTAAGAAGTGTGCTCCTGACCAGGACCAACAGTCAAAATCCTACCCATTCTTCAAGACCCAGCCTATACGCTACTTCCTCCATGAAACCTACCCAACCTAGCCAAATATTAATTATTTCTCTTTCCCTTTGGGATTCCCGAAGCATGTTGTTCCTATTTTTACTTGGATACTAAATTAAAGGTACGTCTGAGCCCTGTGCAAGTGTTGAACCCTACATGAGGAACAGGATGAATATCTCAGAATCAGACGATCAGGAAACAGAAGTCCAAAGCTGTCAAGCTTTTTAGGGAATGATCAACAAGATGTATCTGATTGGTAAGCCCTAAACAGAAAAAGGAAGAAGTACCTCTGCTGAAAGAATTAGTAACTACTGTACATACCAGTCATCAAAAGGCAGGTGAAGGCATGTGTAGTATATTCAGGTGTTAGTTGTGTTTCTAAACCGCTTTTTGTCTCTTAGCTGTGGCTGTTTGTGAAGCAAATGCTTTCCAGATGGAAAACTTGACTGAGCAGAAAACAAGAACTTGTGCCACATACACAGTGAGCAGGAGTTTCATTTTTAAAGGAGCCCCTGCTCTTGAATTCCAAAGGATCTAAAGATAAAATAAGGGTATGTGAATAATTTTGAATTTTATCTGAGACATGTTCAGAAACTCTGCTAACTCCCCTTTGAGTGTGCCGACATGGATGAAACTACAGATATAGCTTCAAGGCCACAGGGATCTGCAAATCAAGCAAATCTTTCAGAGGTTTTAATTTAAGATGAAATGAAAATGATTAGAAAGTTAAACCAGGGCCGGCCTGTGGCTCACTTGGGAGAGTGTGGTGCTGATAACACCAAGGCCATGGGTTCAGATCCCTATTATAGGGATGACTGGTTCATTCACTTGGGAGAGTGTGGTGCTGACAACACCAAGTCAAGGGTTAAGATCCCCTTACCGGTCATCTTTAAAAAAAAAAAAGAAAAAAAGAAAGTTAAACCAGAATTATGACTACATTGGATACATATATCAAAACTTCACACTGTACCCCATAAATATATACTTATAATTTGTTAATTAAAAAATAAAATTACGGGGGCCGGCCCGGTGGCACACTGGATAGTGCGCCGCTTGGGAAGCGTGGCGGCGCTCCCACCCGAGGGTTCGGATCCCACATACAGACCGGTTCCCGCTCACTGGCTGAGCGAGGCGCGGGAGCAACACCGAGGGTTGCAATCCCGTTGCCGGTCCCCGGTCTGGTACGGGGGCAACACTGAGGGTTGCGATCCGTTGCCGGACACGGAAAAAGACAAAAAGACAAAAAAAAATAATAATAATAAAAATAAAATTACATTAAATAAATTAAAAGAATTATGACTACATTGGAATTAAAAGTGGAGACCAAAGCATTCACAGATAATAAAACAAAACCAAATTACTGACACTAGCCTCTCAAATACTACAGTTCTGGAAAGGCCCTCAAATTAGGTTGCCCTCTTCTGGTCATGCAATCATGAGCAGGAAAGACAACACAAGTCACTCCAATTCAAATACTGACAGGATCTGATTTTTGTCCATATTTGAGTAACTTCTCCAGTTAATCTTGGAAAGGCTATTCATTTTTTCAATAGGTATCCCTACTGGGAAATTTTTATTATTCAACTCTATACAAAAGACACAGGATTTTCCAAGATACTTTCAAAAACAAAGTATTCAAGCTATATAGCCTGCTGCTGAAACTCAGAACCTGGGACCTAAGGCATTTATTTAAAAGTCATCTGCACAGTCTGCATACCTTTTCCTTATTTAATACCAGGGTGAGTACATTAAAACCTGAGGCTACGGGCCGGCCTGTGGCTCACTCGGGAGAGTGTGGTGCTGATAACACGCCAAGGCCACCGGTTCAGATCCCATGGCTGGTTTGCTCACTGGGATGAGCAAGGCCACCGGTTCAGATCCCATGGCTGGTTTGCTCACTGGGATGAGCATGATGCTGACAATACCAAGTAAAGGGTTAAGATCCCCTTACCGGTCATCTTTAAAAAAAAAAAAAAAAAAACCCAAAAAAACCCAGAGGCTAAGACAAACATGCGAAGGCCAACAGCTTTACTCTGCCAAATATCATAGGTCTAAGACAGGCAAACTACTACCTAAATGCACATTAATTTCCCAACACATGCATTCTCAGAAAGGATCTGAAAGCCCTATTTATTCATTCATCAACAGTCTGAACGGCCTACTACGTGCCTGACACTGGATGAACAAGAGGGCACCCATAAAGAGCCATTAGCCTTTTACTCCAAAAACTCTTCAGAAATAACCTATGATGTGAAAATCTATCAAGTCTAATGCAAAATCTGTTACACCACCACAGATAGTGTACGAAAAAGGGAAATTTTGCTGGATAAACTAGTAGAACAAAAAGTGAATCAATTCTCTTTTATGGTGTGAACAAAAAAGAAACATTTTCCTAGTCCCTAAAATGGGAATGAGAATACATAACAGTTGCTTTTCTTTAGATGCAGTACGGTTGGAAAATTATAGCTGTACTGTATTCAAAAACGCAGAAGGCAAGGGTACCCTCACTTGGTCTCCTTTAATAAAGATAGAAGCACTAGGCTTCACACTATTCACATTTTTAATGAAAAACAATTTAGGCCTCAGCAGCCATTTAAGAAAAATGTCACCACAGGGAACACCGGAAATGACTGAAGATCCTCCACTGCCCTAAGGCTTCATTAAGGTGCAACCGGTTCCAATACAGGTGCTTTTCTTTCTTTTTTTTTTTTGTCTTTTTTTGAGACCGGCCTCACCGCGCTCAGCCAGTGAGCGCTGTGAGCGAACCGGTCATCCCTATATAGGATCCGAACCCGCGGCGGCAGCGCTGCTGCGCTCCCAGCGCCACACTCTCCCGAGTGCGCCACGGGCTCGGCCCCAATACAGGTGCTTTATAATCATATCTCTTTCCATATAAATGTCCATAAAGCGCCTAGGGAGAAACACAGGCACTAATTTCCCGATTGTATTCACGCATCTATTCTAAACACTTGGACCTTTCAAAACTATTCCAAACTGCTAACATGATTCTTAACACACGAGTGTATCTTACCCCAGGCCACAGGTTCTAGTATAACTGATCTTTTTGTAAATTCCCTCTCAATTGAGTTAAACCATTACATATTTAAATAGACCAATCCACAAATAACCTTCATCTGACGCTTTGAAAAAGGGGTAAAAGACTGCTCACTTTGCCACCACCCTCTGTTAACAATCCCAGATTAAAACTTATGGAATCAAAGCAAGAGCTGCACTTGGACTTTTTTTTTTTTTTTTTTAAACTCCGCAAAATTATCAAGGAGTGAAGGTAGTAGAAAACCTGGGAAAAGTGAAGAAAGCGTGTTCCATCTTACAGCACTGTAATGACCCATCTGGAAGCAAGGGCGGTCTGTTTTCCCCTTTTCTCTTCCACACCTTACAGATATACTCTCGGGACCTCCGCCCTGCTTATCCTAACAGCTCCTCCCCCTCTAGAGCCAGGCTAAACAAATATATATTCCTCTCCCTCCTTTTCCCCCCTCCCTGACTTATTCAACAAATCTCCTCCCCCATTAGCACACCTTGGACTGCCCAGCTCCCTCTTCCAATTTACTCCAAGTTACTTCATAGTTCAGCAAGCGAAATTTCTCTGGCAACCCCGGCCCGACCCAATATCCTCAGGTTACATTTCTAAGCCTGGGGTCTCGCAGTCGTCAGCCCCTCTCCAGGCATATATATCCACGTATCAAGCCTGTGCCCTTTCCAATTTCCTAAAGTATTTCCTCTCCAGCCCAGTCCAGACGCCCACCCAACCCAAGCAGCATTGTCTCGGTCTACCCGGGCCCAGAAGAGCGATCCCTAAGTGCTCTGCCCACCGCGAATCGCTTCAATATCTCGCTGAGGACTCGCCACCCCGCCTTCAACATCCTTCACGCAGCTGGCGCCAGACCCCTCTGCCCCAGAGGGAAAGCTCCGCGCGGGAAGTTGAGGGGCAGGGCTCTGGGCCCAGGCGCGCTCCCCGCTCCTAACCTCTGCTGCGAGAGCGGCCCCTCACCCTGGAATCCCGCCGCCGCCGCGCCCCCTCCCCCCGCTTCCCCGCCTCTAGCGGGCTCTTCACCTCAGAGCAGCGCCAAGAGCCCAAGAGGAATCGGTGCCGCGCCACTAGCGCGTTTCGTCTGGTCGGCCGGGGGAGTGGCGCCCAGGAAAGCGACAAGCCGGTGGCCGCGGTCGAGCCCCTCACTGAAGCGGCGTACCACAGGCCACGGCCAACGGCCCTCCCCTCTGCCGAACAAAAGAGCCTTGCACTCTGCGCTGCCCGCCGCCCGCACCGCGCAGGCGTGACGACCCGCCCCACGGCACCATGGGACTCGGAGTCCGTTCAAGACTACAAGGCCCGAAGTGCTGCGCGCGTCCCACGCAGCACGCACAGCTTGCGGGGATTGAAGGAGTTTTAGTTTTTAAACTACAATGGCGGAGAGAGTATAGTTTACGACACTGCATCCCAGAATATTAGTATGTGTGATTTTACAAGTAAGCCCCTTGATGGTTGGTCCCCCAAATCAACGACTTCTGGACAGTTCTGTGATTAACATCGTCGAAATTTTTGAATCTTAACAGGTTCCCCACTAGAGTTTTACCAAATCTCCGCTTCTTCAAATCTCCAATAATCTCTGTAATCCTCTATCTCCGCCTCCTCACATCTCTGTAAGGCTCCCACTCCTCAGCGTTGGGATTAGTTCCCCTTCGAGGCCTTCCCTGACTCCCTACAGTAAGTCAGGTCCGCCTGGTAGGCATCATCATGGCTTCCTAATTACTCCTTTTTCATTGGCTGTGCCAGCTAGTGGCTTAAGTACCGATCCCTTGATCTCCGGCAACCCTCACTCGGCTACCCCAAGGAAACAAAATTAGGCAAAAACCATGGTTCTTCTTCTTCTTTTTTTTTTTCTTTAAATTTTCTTTTTCAAAAGATGACCGGTAAGGGGATCTTAACCCTTGACTTGGTGTTGTCAGCACCACGCTCACCCAGTGAGCTAACCAGCCATCCCTATATGGGATCCGAACCCGTGGCCTTGGTGTTATCAGCACCACACTCTCCCGAGTGAGCCACAGGCCGGCCCCAGGTTATTATTCTTGAGACAAGGGTTCTGGTTCTGATTTCAACTAGATCGCTGTTATCAAACCCATTCATACGGATATTCGGTCTCCCACAATAACATTCACCCACTTTATTGTCATTAATGTCTGTCATCCCTTTCAAGATATGATCATGAATGTGAGGGTGATCTGGCTGCGACATCTGTTACCCCATTGATTGCCAGGGTTGATTCTGCTGATCTAGCTGGCTAGGTGGGTGTCCCCTTCCCCGCTCACCACTCCATATGGGTCCCTCCTGGAGCTGCGCGCTCAGTTGACGAGGACAACCTAACTCGATAGAGGAGAGGACCGTTCTTCAATCAAGGGTATAGGAGTAGCTGCGCTCCCCTGCTAGAACCTCCAAACAAGCTCTCAAGATTTGATCTTATTTCCGTCTTACTCTCAAACCATATTCCTTTCTGCACGAAATCCCTAATTCCCTATATTGAACTGAATTCTGCTCCCCAGGTACATGCCATCTATTTTTCCTAATTCTAGCTTCTGTAGCCACCCAGAATAAATCTAATCTCTCTTTCCTATGATCCTTCTAGTAGTGAAATTTAACCTTATATTCCACAAGGTCTCGATTTTCTGGGCTAAATGTCATCATTTTCTTAATCTGCACATCACTGGACAACAGTTTAAGATCTATCACATCTAGATTGTTTGTAAATTCTGTCTCTGTATTTCTAAGTAGGGAGAGCTGTCACTACTCCAGTACACTATACCATTCTTGAATTAAGGGAGCCAAAGTTTATCTTCTCTTTTTTGATAGCCCAGCATCACTGGTTTATGCTAATCTGGAATTCTGCCAGGGATGGATGTCAAACACAAGCCTAAATTTCTGTTATCAATATTCATTTTTTTAAAAAGATGACCGGTAAGGGGATCTTAACCCTTGACTTGGTGTTGTCAGCACCATGCTCACCCAGTGAGCTAACCAGCCATCCCTATATGGGATCCGAACCCGTGGCCTTGGTGTTATCAGTACCACACTCTCCCGAGTGAGCCACGGGCTGGCCCATCAATATTCATTTTGAAATTTGTTTGAGATTAAATGGTTTTAGTTTTCTCCTTCCATAAGAGTAGTGACATTTTAAATTATTCAGACTCTCAGAGTTTCTTTTCTTTCTAGGGGTACTGGCAACTCAGTCTTAATAATCTTTGTCAAGACAATATTTGTTTTTGTTTGTTTGTTTTGGCAGCTGGAGGTGTGGGGGGGGGGGGAAATCTGACCCCTTAACCTTGGTGTTATAACACCACGCTCTAACCAACTGGGCTAACCGGCCAGCCTGTCATCTTTTTTTAAAGATGACTGGTAAGGGGATCTCAACCCTTGACTTGGTGCTGTCAGCACCACACTCAGCCAGTGAGTGAACCAGCCATCCCTATATAGGACCTGAACCCTTGGCCTTGGTGTTATCAGCACCGCACTCTCCCGAGTGCGCCACGGGCTCGGCCCTTAAGACATTATTTATTTGCTCCTTTTCACTGTGTTGACATGTTCACTGATGGTTCAGAAGCAACAGTGGCTGAAACTGCCAGAATCTTGGCATGAATCAAGGCAGAGGCACCAACTTGAACTAGTCATTGTATTTTTCACTGCCATACACATGCAATAAAAGAATTAAAAAGCTACTTTCATTACCCTTCATGAAGCAGCAAAAAATAATGAATTTTATGGAATCTCTTTCCTAGAGTGCACGTCTTTTTCATGTTCTATGTGATGAAATGGGAGGTATGCATAAAGCACTTCTGCTGCTTACTGAAATATGATGGTTGTGCAATTGTTTGAGATGTGTGAATTGAACGAGTTGTTTTTTTCATAGATTAAAAAAATTTTAACTTTTTTTTTTTTTAAGATGACTGGTAAGAGGATCTTAACCCTTGGTTTGATGTTGTCAGGACCACGCTCAGCCAGTGAGCTAACTGGCCATCCCTATATAGGATCCGAACCCATGGCCTTGGTGTTGTCAGTACTGCACTCTCCCAAGTGAGCCACGGCCCTAAAAAATTTTAACTTTTTACTTGAAAGAATGACTGACAGAAAAACTATGGTTATTCAGACTTGGGTATTTGAGGGAGGGAAATCAGCCTGCCTCTTCAAGGAAAATGAAAGTGTTAAATAAATAAATTAAATTTGAGCTTTCAAGCAGTTATAATTTTGGAAAATGTGGTGTTCATCACAGTGAGCCTCACAGCTTCCTGAGACTTTCCTGATGAGATCAGTGATGATGTTAACAAATGTGATTTTTATATTGAATAATGAAATGTATCAACATTGGAAGTTCTGCATAACTCTGAACCAATATTTTCCAAATGGTTTCAAATCTCCATTGCACCTAACCTTTAAGAAACTACCATTTGGGCTGGCCAGTTGGCTCAGTTGGTTAGAGTACAACCTTGTAATACCAAGGTCAAGGGTTTGGATCCCCTTACCCACCAGCCACCACCAAACAAACAAAAAAAATTAGGCAAGAAACTACCATTTATTGAGTTTTGGTAGTATCAAAGAAGAGTATTCATAATTGTCCGAGAAGGCTAAAAATACTCCTCTCTTTTCCAACTATTTAACTGTGTAAGGCCGGATTTTCTTCATGTACCAAAGCAACACAGCACAACAGAGAAAATGGGGAAGCACATATAAGAATCCAGCTGTCTTCTATTAAACCAGACATTAAAGAGATTCTCAAAATTGTAATACAATGTCACTCTACTCGTTTTGTTTGTTTTGGAAAACGGCTATATCTCATAACATATATTAACATGTAACGGTTTATTATTATTGTTTTAAATGAATCAATTAGTACGTGTTTTTGAATTTCTCATTAATTTCTAAATCGGTGAATTTCCCACACAAACAAAAGCTCCTCAGGTCGTCTAGCTCCAGGGCTTGTATTTGTGACCATAACTTTTTCCTTGATAATATCTTTGCTAAAATTACCTTCAAAGAGGTTGTTTAAATTGCTTACTAACTAGCTGCATGATCCTTCTTTGGGCTTGTTTCGGCGAGTGCAATCAATGTGAGTTGCTTGACGCTCTCAAGTCGTTTTCGCTCTGACAATCAGTGGCTTTACGAATCTGAGTTGGAGTCCCCTTGGTAGCTCCGCTGGGGAACTGCAACCTACGGAATTCAAACGCCGGACTTAGTGAGGCTCCAGGAACGTGGGCGTTTTCTTCCCCAGCCTCCCACACTCCAGACTGCCTTCACTGAACCGGAACAGTGACAACTCCCTCACACCTCTCTGCTTCCAGGACCCACCAGCGACCTTTAATGACGCTCCTTGGCCGCTGATTAGCTGCACCTGACAACAGTGGGCGGGAGGCGGCCCGGAATTGGAGGTCAGAGCCCATTCACCGCCCCTCACCCAGCATCCGCGTCCACCCTCCAGCGCCCCAAGTGAGTCGAGAGGGGATCCCGACCCCCGTCCGCGGCCTGGGCTGGGCGTAGCCGCGCCGCGGGGGAGCGGGAAGCGCCACTGAGAGGCCGGGCCTGCAGGGGCGGGGCGTCCGGGGCACCAGGGATTGGCGTGTCGGAGCCGTATCCCGTCGTGCACCGCGGCACCGGCAACTCACCCGGAAGGAGAAGCCGTGACTCTGGCTATATGGTGGGGCGCTGGCGGTGTTGCTGTGGGGAGCAGGTGCTGCTCTCAGGTGAAGGGGCACGGGCGTGAGCGTCAGTAGTGGCACTTGGGATGGTGGCTTCGCTTGACATTCTAGGGAAGGGGCTGTCACCGCCCGGGATGAAGGCGGGAGCTTGCTCGGGATACAAGAAAGGAAACTTGGCTTTTCAGTTTACTTTGAAAGTATAAGGTATCTTCCTTCTCACTCCCGAAGCTTAATCGGGAAAGGAGAAGGGCTGTGTGACCCTTTTGCTCCTATTTCGTTAAAAACGGAGGGGGCCTGGCCGTGGTGAGAGAATGGGGACATTTACCTAAGCGGCTAGGACTAGGGGGTAATGGCAAGTCTTTTACGCGGACACAGGAGGCTCGCGCTAGATTGTGGTTGCCTATGTTACTCATCTTCCAAATGGAAGGAGGAGTAGGCTAGAGATGGACAAAAGATTGCAAGAGAGCTGCTTGGTTGAGACCACACAGAACTTGGTCAGACAGGGGAGCTTCCTCTAGCACCTGTGAGTATTTAGATAGGAGAGCTCTTTGAGTTGCCATCTGCCATTTGGCACCAATGGCTCAAGGAGAAAGGATGGGCGTCTCGGTGGCTCAGTCGGCTTTGATCACTTGATTTTTTCTTAACGTGTCTCTTGAAGTTTAAATGGGAGAGAAAATGGTGAGGCAAAAAGCCATGAGTTGCTACCTTGAATTGTTAGGACACTGGAAATCTTTACAAGCTTTGTGACGAATCTTCTTCGTAAACAGCAAATAACTGGGTTCTCACCAAAGATATTGGTGCTGGTACGGGTGGAGAAAGTAAAGGAAACTTCAGATGTGATTGAAAGGGCCCAGGAAATGTAGATAGTGCTGAGTAAGTTGTGTACCTAGCCGAGAGGGTCACTGACTCTGTCTTTACTTGGATGACACACAGATATGCCCCCCAGATCATTGAGCTAAAGTTAAGAACTTCCTGCTTCTCTCCAAGGGCCGAACTGAGCTTCATTTCCATCGGAGGAGTGGAATCTATGGGGAGGAAGCTGATGAATAGTGGTTGTTAGAAATTATTACTTGCTGGGCTGGCCCGTGGCTCACTCGGGAGAGTGCGGTGCTGATAACACCAAGGCCCCGGGTTCGGATCCCATATAGGGATGGCCGGTTCGCTCACTGGCTGAGCGTGGTGCTGACAACACCAAGTCAAGGGTTAAGATCCCCTTACCGGTCATCTTTAAAAAAAAAAAAAAAATGATGTGGTTTTATGCACATAGACATATACATGTACCTGTACCTAGTGCCATTAGAGGTCTGGAGTGGAAATGGACACATTGTACTAGGAAAGAGGGCATCAAAAGTGAAGGGAAAGCACTGACTTACTGAGCACTGACTCAGTGCCAGGCACTATTCTGGAGTTTTCTGTACATTCCCATATAGGGATGGCCGGTTTGCTCACTGGCTGAGCGTGGTGCTGACAACACCAAGCCAAGGGTTGAGATCCCCTTACCGGTCATCTTTAAAAAAAAAAAAAAAAGAAAGAAATTATTACTTGCAGTCTATGTTTTTGTATTTGTACCAGTGTTTCTAAAGAAACTTAAAATTGAATCTTTCTTAGTGCCCTTTTAAATTTAGATTTGTAGGCCGGCCCGTGGCTCACTCGGTAGAGTGTGGTGCTGATAACACCAAGGCCACGGGTTCGGATCCTATATAGGGATGGCCGGTTTGCTCACTGGCTGAGCGTGGTGCTGACAACACCAAGCCAAGGGTTGAGATCCCCTTACCGGTCATCTTTAAAAAAAAAAAAAAATTTAGATTTGAGTATACAGCATATTGAGGGTCTTGGGATTTCTTTTTTTTTTTTGTCGTTTTTGTGACCGGCTGCACCGCGCTCAGCCAGTGAGTGCACCGGCCATCCCTATATAGGATCCGAACCCGCGGCGGGAGCGCTCCTGCGCTCCAAGCGCTGCACTCTCCCGAGTGCACCACGGGCTCGGCCCTTGGGATTTTTTTTTAAAGCCAGTTTATAGCTAGTTATTTCTAAGTGGTACTGGCCCCAAAGGAAAGGAGAACTAGTTCTGTGTGGAGGTGGTGCAGGGTCTTATGCAAACTATTCTTGAGACTAAGGGTATGATGACCATGTAGTTACTAGATTATGGTCCTGATTTTGGCAAACCTTTCAAGGCACAGGAGATGTGTGAGCTCCATTGAGTGTGTGGATGACTATGATTTCCTTGCCATCATCTTTCCTATTGTTACTTTTGTGAAAAGATACTTCAGAATATTTAACTCTCTGCTTCTCTACTGGCAATTTACCAAATTCCTGAAAAGAGAAGTGAAAAAAAAAATTTTAAGGGCCAACCCATGGCTCACTTGGGAGAGTGTGGTGCTGACAACACTAAGTCAAGGGTTAAGATCTCCTTACTGGTCATCTTAAAAAAAAAATTTTTTTTTTTTTTTAATCCACAGAGGTAAATTGTTCACAGCAAGTCCGTCTGCTGTTTTTGGTCACAGCCATTTGACTACTACATCTGGAATGTTATACATGGGTTGCTATGGAATTGGAATTTCCTACCTTTCAGTTCAGGACCCCTTGGAGGTGTTGACTGCATCAGATGAAAAATCAGATTGTCAGCAAGAATGCTGTTTAAGATGGTACTGAAATCACAAAACCTTGGATTTACTCGACAGTGCAGCTCAATTTTGTCATATACCATGCAGTTTTGTCTCTGCATGCAATGTCTGTCTGTAGAGAGACCTTCTGGTGTATTGGAAAGAATTAGAAAAGCTGTTGGGTCTGCTAATTTCGTGGTGTAAATGAGTTCCCCTTCTTTTGAAACATTAGCCTTGTGTTAGCAAAACATAAAATAGAAGGAAACTCATTACATACTCCTCTAATGGTAAGGCAGAACTAATAAGAGAATGTTTTTAAAATTAATTGTGGGACTGTGAAAATGAGTGGGTGTGTGAATGGGCATGGGGGTGGGGCAGAGAGGGAGAGCTCAGATATAGTGTTGTTTTCCCAGGAGCCAGCCAGGGCATTTGTTGGCAGTACATATTGGCTGAAGTCAGTTTTCATTTCAAGGTAAATTGGAAAGGGAAATTAAACCTTATTGTTCTGCTCTTAAGAGAGGAGAAGGCGGGTGGAGGCAGCAGCCAGGGTGGATGCTGTTGGAGTGGTTCTAGAAGTAACAAGATTAGTGCTGTATTTTAACAGAAGGTGACATCATGGGCCCCTTTGGAGTTGAGTAACCCTATGCTGCAGCCTTCATGGTCCCCTTGTCGGAGTGGGCGATGTCGCTATACATGTAAACTGCCACACTGGGGGAAATCAGGAATTTAGGCTTTAATGAATCTTTACAAGGAGCGGAATACATCCTGAATTGACCTGTGCAGCTGTGGGGTGCTTGGGCAGAGAAACAAACCGGATGGCATGTTGAGAGAGGAAATGATTAGAATTATTGGCTCGGGTTCTGGAGAACGGATTTGATAAGGGAAGGTCACAACTGGGCAACCCACTCCCTGGAACACTAAAACTCTATGATTCACCTTTGGGGAGGTGACTGGTTAGCAAAACAGAGATTCAAGAGCATTGGAGTTTGTGGGGACTTGGATGTCTCTAAATAGCCAGGAGGGGGCACTATGAGGCTCACTTTCAAAGCTGTGCTGAGTGCCCACCAGACACCACTGCTCTTGTAGCCCTTGAGGCAAAGGTTTTTACCACTGAACCTGTCTGTTCTGGCTGCCTGGGACAGACTCTCCACAGACCTCAACGTGCTTTGGGGAGAGGTGGCTTAGTGGAGGGTCCTGGCAGGGGTCTGAGAAGGGAGGCAAATCCCCCAGGACTTTTAGCTTGGCACTGAGTTAATGTGGGGGATGTTTTTGCTTCCTCTTAGTTTTTACACAAGAACTAAAAAAGTTACCTGGGTTTCCCCAGGGAGGTCTACTGGAAAATTTCAGAGTTTTGCTCTGAGGAAGAGTGATAAGAATAGAGGCATCCCCCAGGACTTTTAGCTTGGCACTGAGTTAATGTGGGGGATGTTTTTGCTTCCTCTTAGGTTTTACACAAGAACTAAAAAAGTTACCTGGGTTTCCCCAGGGAGGTCTACTGGAAAATTTCAGAGTTTTGCTCTGAAGAAGAGTGATAAGAATAGAGGTACACTAACCCTTATTGTTCCTGTATCCTCTGTCCTTCATCAGATGTTTTCTTCCAATGGGCTTTTGGTATAAGATGTCGGAGAACCAAGAGCAGGAGGTAAGAGTGTGGTCTCCAGGGAACAGGTGGGTCAAAGTTGGGGCGGGGATTTAGGAGGAGGGAGGACACAGAGATGCAAATCATTGCTCAGTGGTGTTCTTCCTACAGTGATACCGTGGTGGTTCTGATGAGCTCAAAATAAAGCCAGGAGAAGGAAATCAATAGTAGAGGCATTGCTGGGAAATGAGGTTCTACTTCTAACTAACTTTTCTGTTGGTTGGAATGTACTGGAATATAAGCTTCATGAGGGCAGGGATTTTTGTCTTGTGTTCATGCTTTATCCCCAGCACCTAGAACAGTGTCTGCCACATCGTAGTGCTCAGTAAATACTTGTTGAACTGAATGAACAAATGAATGAAAGTTGGTGCTGAGTGGAAAAAATCTAGCAACCTGTGTTGCAAAGCTGCTTTTCTGTGTGGCTGAGCTGAAGCTGAAGGAGCATTTCTTACCCACAGGAGGTGATCACAGTGCGTGTTCAAGACCCCCGCGTGCAGAATGAGGGCTCCTGGAATTCTTATGTGGATTATAAGATATTCCTCCATGTGAGTGCATCAGTTCTGTATTGGGGTCAACAGTCTCCAGGGCTGAGGGCTTGTGCTGAGGTGGAATCTGTTTGTGAATGTTTCTGGTGGCCTGAGACAGAAGACTTAGAAGAAAAGGAGGGAGGAGAGGAAAGAGAGTTTGAGGTATGCAGTGAGTTGCTTTTAGGCTGCCTGGTGGCACCTTGCTCCAGTTGGGGCCTCCTGATCAGGACCATGGCCTGATGGCCTGGCTCCTCAGTGAGACTGATGATGGGGGGCTCATGTGAACTTAGTCTTTTCCCACTAAACCCTTGTGGTGTACTTCCTCCTGTAGACCAACAGCAAGGCCTTTACTGCCAAGACTTCCTGTGTGCGGCGCCGCTACCGTGAGTTTGTGTGGCTGAGAAAGCAACTACAGAGAAACGCTGGTTTGGTGTGAGTTTGCTCTTGCTTCTTTCTTGGGTCTGAGACTGACTTTTTAGGTGTTTACTTGGGAAATGGAGTTGACAATGAAGAGAACTTGCAACATGCCATGCGCTAAGGAAATTGGGAAATGCATTCTTTTTTTTTTTTTTTTTTTAAAAAGATGACCGGTAAGGGGATCTTAACCCTTGACTTGGTGTTGTCAGCGCCACGCTCAGCCAGTGAGCAAACCAGCCATCCCTATATAGGATCCGAACCCGTGGCCTTGGTGTTGTCAGCACCGCACTCTCCTGAGTGAGCCACGGGGCCGGCCCGGGAAATGCATTCTTAAATCATGTTTTCAAGTCAGTGAAAAAAGTAGAGTTCTCATTTTTAGTATTTTGACCTAACAAAGCCTTACAGACATCAAAAATATTTTTCTCTTCATATGTGTTTTAGCATAGGGCTCAGGAAATATACTGCTAGCATTTTAAATGTGCTTATGACTGGTTATCAGAACATTTTAAGCACCTGGACTTATTTGACAGGTAGTGTTCCTGTTCATTTGACATATAAAAATTGTGACTTTTTTTTTTTCTTTTTAGCACAGAGCTGATTTTCTAGGGAGATACCTTAGGAAAGGTAGTTATTCACTCCTCACTCACACTCCCCAAATATGTTCTGAAAGTGGAGAGAATTAGGACATTCCACCGCAGGATGGTCACTGAATGCTCAGTGGTGGTGGGTGGCCTGTTGGGTGACCAAGCCAGTTAGTTAACACGTGGGGCTGATGAGGATGTTGTCATGGAGCAGGCCCTCATAAGCCAAATGAAACTCCCTCAGTTTCTCTGACATATCCTGCATCCTCCAGCCTGGCCTGTTTTTTAAAAGTATGTGTTGTACTTCATATGAGAAACTAGGGAGGTTTTAAAAGTTGACAGATGATTTGCTGCAACTCAGCCACTTTTAGGAAATTCCAATCATGTTACTTTCTGGGACTACAGTAGGTAGTCTTAATTTACTCAGAAGGACCCAGCATTTTCAATGTCTAAATTTCTTCATTTTAAAAACAATAGTTGGGCCAAGGCCGTGGCGCACTCGGGAGAGTGCGGTGCTGGGAGTGCAGCAGCGTTCCTGCCGCGGGTTCGGACCTATATAGGGATGACCAGTGCGCTCACAGCGCTCACTGGCTGAGCACGGTGCGGCCGGTCTCAAAAAGGACAAATAATAATAATAATAATAATAGTTGATGGTGGGAGTGGATTTTGTAAGCCATGTAGTATAGCAGCATGGAATTTGGAGTCATAGACTTGGTTCAATACTAGCTTTGCTGCTTCCTAGTTGTGTCACAGTGGGAAATTTACTTAACGTTTCTGATCTACTACAGTGGGGACACTAATATCTTTCTCATAGGGTTTTGGGGAGGATTAAATGAAATGACGTATGTAAAATATTTAGCACAGTGCCTGACACATGGCATGCAGTCAGTCTGTGTTGAGGGGGGTTAAAATTGGGGGGGGCTTTAAAAGTAATTTAGTTGCAGCAAATCGTCTATCAACTCTTAAAACCTCCCTAGCTAGGAAGGTTTGAAGTACAGCACATACTTTTATTTTTCTAATTAAAAAAAATTTTTTTTAATTGAATCATAATTGATTATACGTATTTTTGGGATTCAACATTGACATGTTGATCAAGTCAATATTACTCGTATGTATATTGTTACAAATTGTACTTATTCTTTATGTTCCTTTTACAATCTCTCTCTATCCCCCTCTCCTTCCCCCACCCCACTCATAACCCTAGATTTCTTCTCTCCCTCTGAAAGAGTAATGTTTACTGTATTGATTTGTTGCCTAGATGATATATCCAATGCTGAAAGGTGTGTTCAGGTCCCCCAATATTTTCATAGAGAAGATGCTTCTTCTGTCACTCTGGAATGGGCTTTGTGGAGAGAGACATTGTATTCTTTTCTTTGGTCTCTGCTGGTAACTCTCCTTGTGTCGATGCAATCCAGTGGCTGGTGGACCATCTGTGTGGTGGTTGTGATGTCTAGCCACTTTCACAGCAGCCGTGGTTACTCTGGTGGCTGTGGTGGGCCACCCACATGGAGGTGATGTTTTTGGCATTCTCCTTGGTGCTGGTGGTGTGCCTGGTTGTGGGTGGGTCTGTAATCCGGCTCCATACCCTGGGCCCCCGGGTGGGGTCCTGAGGTGCTGGTGGTGCAGCACATACTTTTTAAAAACAACAGGCCAACTGGAGGATGCAGGATCTGTCAGAGAAACTGAGGGAATTTCAACGGGCTTATGAGGGCCTGCTGCATGACAGTAGCCTCCTCAGCCCCGCACATTAACTCCTCCCTGCCTTAGTTAAAAGCTAACTGTGTTGATTAGGCCTCTTTTTAGGGGATTTCCTTGATCAGGGGCTGGAATGATTATCTTAGACGTTACACTTATCTTGGATGTTACATTTTGTGACTCTGTAGCCCTGTACCTGAACTTCCTGGGAAGTCGGCCTTCTTTGGCAGCTCCGATGAGTTCATTGAGAAACGACGACAAGGTCTGCAGCACTTCCTGGAAAAGTGAGTGGACATGGTGGGCTAGCATTGGCTGGTGGGGCAGAGGCAGAGGAAGGTACCAGGCAGGATCTCCTGCCCTTGCTCATCAAGGCATGTTTGTGGTAGGCACCTTTCTTGTGCCCTAACGCCTTCAGTGCTCACTCAAGCTAGAAGCCTTTCGGAAGATGGGGATGGAGAGCAACTCCTCAGGGTGATGCTCTGTGTTGTGCCGCCTCTGTTCCCCGCAGGGTCCTGCAGAGTGTGGTCCTTCTGTCAGACAGCCAGCTGCACCTCTTCCTGCAAAGCCAGCTCTCAGTGCCCGAGATAGAAGCCTGTGTCCAGGGCCGAAGCCCCATGACTGTTTCTGATGCCATTCTTCACTATGCTATGTCAAACTGTGGCTGGGTCCAGGAGGAGAGACAGAGCTCTTCTCACCTGGCTAAAGGAGATCAGCCTAAGAGGTGACTGAAGCACTCTTTTTGAGACAGCAGGGCTTGGGATTACTGTAACCTGGCCAGTGGGGCATCCATTTGTCAGGGAAAGTAATGTCACTGTGTTGGTAGCCTTTCAGAAAAGCCTCACTCTCTGTGTGCACGGTTCTCATCCCAGGTGGGTCTGTGTTAATCTACTACTGGGTAGCAGGGGCTCCTATTGAAACCTGGGGAGAAAGAAGGGAGAGCTTTCTTGTCTGTTCTTTGTTTCTCACCCTCCTTTTAAATAATAGCTTTATTGATATACAATTCACCTGCCAGAAAATTTACCTTTTTAGTGTACTGCTCAGTAGTTTTTAGTATATTCACAGGGTTTTGCAACTATCAATCACCACAGTCAGTTTTAGAACATTTCTATCACTCCAGAAGAAACTCTGTACCTACCCATGCATGACTCCCCTTTCCCTTCCCACCCCCCAGCCCCTGACAACCAGTAGTCTCCTTTTTATGTCTATGGATTTGCCTATTCTGGACATTTCACACAAATGGAGTCAAGTGATCTGTGATCTTTTGTAACTGGCTTCTTTCACTTAGCATAATGTTTTAGAGGTTCATCCATGTTGTAGCATGGGTCAGTATTACTTTTTATGACGAAATAATATTCCATTTGCATGGATACATAAGCACATTTTGTTGATCTATTCACTTGTGTGTATCCATTCATTTTTGTTTATCTGTTCATGCCCTTCTTTTTCCTTTCTTGCTGTTTTCCAGTTGCTGCTTTCTTCCAAGATCACGTAGGAAGAGCTCTCCCTCACCACCTCCCAGTGAAGAAAAGGATGATTTAGAAGTCTGGGCTCCTGTTGTTGACTCTGAGGTTCCTTCTTTGAAAAGTCCCACTCTCCCACCCCTCTCCTCACTGTCATGCTGTGATTTTGCAAGATCTGATGAGTCCACTTCTCAGTCTGTGAGGAGGGTCGTGGGAGGGGACCACACTGTGCCTTTGGACCCTGGTCAGTTAGAAACAGTTTTGGAAAAGTGAGCACTGGTCTGAGCTCTGTGTTCTGTTCCAACGCAGATGGAGAAGACACAGGCCAGGAGACTTAGGTGGGAGTGGGCACAAGGCAGATGTAGGGGAAGCCAGGCTGCAGTTGCCTCTGCTCAGGTTAGTTGCACAGAAGTGGGTCATGACAGCTCCTCATGCCTCTTCCATAGGAATGAACACTGTGCAGATGTTTGTAAGTTAAGCATAAGGCCCAGGGGCTCTTCCTTTTGCACAGAACCCCATATGTACTCTCTTGGGTGCTGAGTTTCTTCGGGTGTTTGTTTATAGTCCCAGGAGCACTGCCACAGGTGACTAGTTTTGGGGACCTGTAAGTGGCAGATTCTAAGCTGCCATATTGAATATTGTCCCAACAGGAATGCTTACGTAGTTATATTCCCATCTTGGCTGGCTTCTGTTTTTGCAGTCCCTGGAGCACTTTGTTTCTGGGATGCTGGCCTCCTGTACACCTCATTGCATGGACAGGGTGGTGAATATTTAGTCTCCCACCTCCTTGTTTTTTTCTCCGCTAATACCACTGTACTCAACTGGTGTTGTGACTCCTGTTGCTGGAGTTTCCAGCACATCCAAGTCCTCAGCCTGGCTGAGTGGGGCCTGAGACCCAGTAACAGCTCATGGCCGTACATGAGAGAGAAATGGTTAGCCACAGCCAGAGGGAAAGGCAACAGCTCAGAGGGCTTTGTTTTGGAAAAGGCCGTCCTGGGCTGTCACTGTCTTTTCTGGTTATAAAGCAGGGTCATGGCTATCTTTTCTGCAGGGTTAGAGTGGGCTCCTTTTTTTTGAATCCTTTTCTTCTCCTTTAGTAACAGTCCCATACCCCTAGGGCTTCAGCCACCATAGTGTGCCTCTGCTATGTTGCAAGGAGGCCGTATGTTCAGTCCAGCAGGGCGCAAGGGCTTTGTTTCTGCCTGGAAGAGAGGGCTCTGGGGATGGAGATGAGGAACCACATGCCTTCCTTCAGACAATGAGGCATTGTGCCCTCCTGCTGCCATAATTCCTCTCCACTGAGAGCCTGCGCTGGCAAGAGCCGAGTGCTGTAGGCAGCCTGCATCGCTCTGCTCTTAGGGGTATGTGTGTGGCTCGTCCCCCTCTCGCCCACTCCTCCCTCCTCTGTCCATCCCACCCTGTCTGTGGGCTCTTACTACCAGCCTATGCTGTGGGACTGTCATGGCATTTAGTTCAGAGTTAGGGGCTTTGGCCTGAAATAAAACGCAAGTATTTAAGACTGTTGTTGCAATTCATGTCTAACAAGCTGTAGCAGAGAAGGAGGGAGTGAGGGCTGGCGGTAGTTACCTTCATAAATCATGAATTTATCAGCGTGGAAATAATGGTTCAGAACTGTGCACTGCGATTTTCCTGTATTGTGTGTGCAGCTCAAGTTGACCACTGGAGGAAGGATTGTCTTCCAAAGAGTCAGGATCCAGCTCTTCTCACAGTTCTGGGCATGAACCTTGTTAGGTATAATTTACCTGATGCTGCTTCCATCTTCACAGGCTGTCTGAGGTGCCAGGTGCTGAAAGAGAAATAAAAGTTTGTCAACAGGCAGATGCAAAGCCCTGGCTGGTATTCATCCCTCTTTCCTGCCATCTCCCCTGGGTTTTTCCTTTATATGATGCAGCAGAGCAAGGCGAGGATAGAAAACCTACAGAGGCAAATCCAAAATGTCAAAAGAAGTTCATTTAAAAGGGGAAAAAAACTCCAGACACAACCCTTGCAAAAAACCGACAGATGCTAAGCTAATGGCATCCGCTCTGCCGATTGGTGGGGATGGCTCATGAATATTAATGAATCCAATGCTCCAAATGGTGCAGCTGTGAACCCAGCTGTGCCTGAAGCTCTCTGATCTCCAAACTTCCAGACAGGAGCCGGAGGTGGTCTGTGTCAATTCCCTACTCAGCCAAAAACCAGCAAGCTGGGTTGGCCTTCTTCTCTTCGCTCCTTTTCTTCCTGGAGTCGGTGCTCAGCAGCTTGTTCTGCCAGCAGGCGAGGCTGCTGGGACAGCAGGAGCTGTTCAAAGATGTGGATGTGATTTTTCTGACTCCCAGCATTTTTAATGATCCATTAGCAGCAGTGCATACAAAAGCACTTCAGTTAATCTAAGGCCGGGCACCATCCTCTTGCGGTCTTGTGCTGAGTTGAGTATGGGCCGTTGAAGGAGATGTCCTAAGTAGGGAAGAGCTTTTCTAATAATATGGGCCTGGGGTTACCAAAAAGACAGGAAAGATGGGTGTTTTCATCCTTCGAGGCAGTGCCATTTGCCCCTCTTATTTTTTGCTCTGTCCCTGTGTGAGCTCGTGTATTACCACCATGGCTGTAAGACCGCTGTGTGAAAGATGGGGAGCTAGCTGGGGGAGTGGCCTACTGAGCTGTTTTATAGAATGAAAGTATTTTTTGTTTAGAATTTAGGCTTCAAGCAGTTCTGTGCCTGATTTAGTCACCTTTCTTCTGACAGCTATTTCTGCAGCCCTAGATCAGGCATCTCCTATTACACATCTGTTATCCCAAGCTCATGGTGGTATTGTATTTTGTGGAAGGAAGTGTGTGCGTGCATTTGTGTTGGGGGGGTTGGGTTTTCTTATATAAAAATAGTAAGTTTCGGGCCGGCCCATGGCTCACTCGGGAGAGTGCGGTGCTGATAACACCAAGGCCCCGGGTTCGGATCCCATGTAGGGATGGCCGGTTCGCTCACTGGCTGAGCGTGGTGCTGACAACACAAGTCAAGGGGTAAGATCCCCTTACCGGTCATCTTTTTTAAAAAAATAAACAAATAAAAATAAAATAAAAAAAAATCCCCTTACCGGTCATCTTTTTTAAAAAAATAAACAAATA
>NW_007733406.1:16525-21558 GCF_000696425.1 Galeopterus variegatus | reverse complement strand
CTGACAACACCAAGTCAAGGGTTAAGATCCCCTTACCGGTCATCTTTTTTAAAAAAATAAACAAATAAAAATAAAATAAAAAAAAATTTTAAAAAATCCCCTTACCGGTCATCTTTAAAAAAAAAAAATAGTAAGTTTCATACGCATCATTTTATTTGACCTTGTCAGTTCCCACTGAGTAGGGTAGGGCAGGTATTACATTCATTTTCTAGCTGAGGAAACTGAGCTGAGCATGGTGTTTTGTTTTGTAGCTGGTCAGTTGAGCATGGTTTTTATTTATTTATTTATTTATTTTCTTGTTATTTTTTAGTGGTTATTATTTTTGGTGGCTGGCCGGTATGGGGATCTGAATGAGCGTGGTTTTTGAAAAGCATGTAGATGGAAGCAGAGTATATTCACATGAGAGCTACTTTCCAAACTCTAAAACAAATTTTTTTTGTTTTGTTTTGTTTCAAAAACAACAACAAAAAGTTAAACAAACCCACCACTACACTCAAGGAAAAAAAAAAAATCCTCCCTGCAGAGTTTTTTAGAGTTGTTCTTACAAGACAGAATTCACTCATAGTCCTTAGTTTTCTAACTGCGGTTTCAAAAACAACAACAAAAAGTTAAACAAACCCACCACTACACTCAAGGAAAAAAAAAAATCCTCCCTGCAGAGTTTTTTAGAGTTGTTCTTACAAGACAGAATTCACTCATAGTCCTTAGTTTTCTAACTGCGAAGGCCCTAAATCCACACCACTGGGTCCTCGGCACCTCCTACCCTCTCTGGTACCTTTGCTTGGGAGGTAATCATGACTTTTTAACTATTTGATTGGGCATTAAGTTAAATCCATGTTTGTGAATTTGTTTGCACACCTCAGCTCTTGCTAATTATTCTTAACACCCTAGGGGTAAGGTGGACAGTGGACCCAAAGGATATGAGGAGGGGTTGGGGATGGAATAGACCAGCTCCCAGCCTGCCTCATAGAGGCTGCAGGAGCATGAAATCAGAGGCTGGAGTGGCATCTGTGGATTTATGTATGAGCAGCCAGCTGAGACACAGCTAAAGCCAAGCAGATAACCACTGCAGCACGAGATAGCACTTGCTTAGTCAAGCACTGGGCAGTGATCCTAAGCCAGAGGGACAGCTCTGCCAGCAGGGAGTCAGTCTGTAGGTGGCACATGTCCTAGCTCACGGTAGCCTTTCTTTGAGCTGTGGATGAGCATCCCCCTTCCTGTTCTTACTCCATACACCTTCTTTCCTGAGGGTTTCCTCAACCCACTTTGGAAGCCAAGCCCCCACCCACTTCTTATCTCATCTACTCCCTACCACAGTTCTCTCTAAGGAACTGCTTTGTGAACTGCCAGAAAGTCCAATTGTACATCTGGCTAACCAACAGGGTTATAGGTGCCAGTCCTAGCATCTTATTAGAGAAATAACTTCTTGGGGGAAAAACAGTTCCACCTTAGCCATGACTGGATTTGGAGCTGGAAACCTCAAGTCTTAAGATATAACAAACACAGACAACTTATGCTCAAAAGGATAGCAAGAGCCACACGTTTTAGAAGACAGAGTGCTCCTGACTCAATGAACAGAGTGATTAATTTTGCTTCCCTTTGGTTCAGGGGAGATCTGGTTTACTTCCAGAAGCAAAGGAAGAGAAAAACGGGTATTTTCATGGTAGTGAGAGGGGCATGGATAATAAGTAGAGAGAGGTAGTAAATCTAGGGTGTGAGTTAAGAGACTACTGGAAAGATTTTAAGGTTTTTCCCCTGGAAGGGCAGGAACACAAGATTGCTTCTGTAATCGTTGGATTATGGGAAGCCACCAGCCAAAATTTCTTTTCATACCTGGCTGTCAAGTCCTTCCCATCCTTCGACCAAGCACTTTCTTCATACCATCAGTTTTGAAGAGGCCAGCTTGTTCAGATCCTTCCATAAATGCTCTAGCCTAGTATGTGTCCTTTCCCCTGGTGGCCGTGTTGGTGTGGGAAGCCAGGCCCACCAGCAGCATGACCCGGATGCTTCCGGCAGAAGGCCCAGAATAGTGATAGCCCTAGGCAGTTTGTTGGAGGCAATGAAACCTGCCTGCTATAAGCTATGAGACTTAGATATATTCTACCAATTAGGGCACATCTGTTCAAAGCGCTGAAAGGCAGGCACTGTCTCTTTAAGAGCCATCCTGCTCTTCTCCTTGAGTGATGAGGGCTGGGAGCACGAGGGAGTCAGATGCTGATTAAACAGTCCTACTGCCGAGCTCTGTTAGAAAATTACTGTAATTATGATCTAGTCCCAGCAGAGGGATGAGTTCCAATCCTGCTAATAACCCTTCCAGGTGCCTCAGATTCAGGGCCCATAGGAGGCAGCGTCGACAGTGCTCTGTTGGCACCAGGGCCAGTGGTGGCCCTGCTGCCTGGCCTGTGCAGGCCAAGACCACAGAGGCACCGGACCCCTCATCCTATCTTGGCCTCCCAAGGAGGCAGTGGGTTTTGGTGGGTTTTTTTTTTTTGGGGGGGGTTTTGACAGAGCTCCTGGGAGTCATTTTGTATGAGAAAACTTTCCCCTGAACTGGCATGAAGGGCCAGGAAAATCACAGCCACAAGATGGCCATCTGTCTTCAATCGCTCCACTTCTGCCTGAGTACTGCGGTCAACACACCCAGAGTGCTGCGCCCACACCAGCCCCACCCCATGCGATGCCCTTTCAGCTGCGGCTGTCCTCTGTGTTGTTTCCAGGACTCTGGGTTTCTTGCTCTGAAGTGGTGCACAGCATTTCACTCAGTCCTGATCAAGAGCTTCAGCCACAGAAAAGGGAGACAAGGATTAGTAAGCACAGAGCCACGGATGTGAGACTCGCTGTCATGCAGGTCTCTGAGCCGACAGTATGGTCTCATTCATTCCAACACATCATTTTCGTACTGCAAGTCTGCAGCAGCACAGGCAAGCAGACCTCCAAGGTGGAGCGTCCATGGCATTTATATGCTGTATCTTCCCAACTCAGCTGTAAGCTTCTCTCTATCACTATAATCCAGTGGCTAAAGCACAAATTCTAGAAGGCAGGGAAGTTTGTACTTGGCCCTAAGCACACCCCAAATGTCCTGAGACTGGTTCTCAACCAAGGGAGATTTTGCCTCTAGGGGACATTTCACAATGTCTAGAAACATTTTTGGTTGTCAGAACTCAGGGTGGTGGTGGGGAGTACTACTGGTGATTAGTGGGTAGAGGCAAGGGATGTTGTTGAAGATCCTACAATGCTCCAACAGCATAGAATTATGTGGCTCGAAATGTCAAGAACACTGAGATCAAGAAACCCTGCACTAACAGAATGAAGTAATCAGCTCCAAGTTCTGTCCCCCTAAACTTGGACATGATGAAGAAATGATCTCAAATCTCCAGATGCCAGGTACTTTCCCAGAGGTGGAATATGTTCATGACAGGCCCAGCAGGGTGACAACCCATGGGAGTGGTGGTTTGCGTGTACCATTTTGGCGATTCACGGCAGGGCAGTGCTGGTGTGTGTGACGGTGTGTAAAAGGGAAATGTTTGTAGCCTGTCTTCTGTTCCATGATTGGATCTGGGGGACAGAAAGTGGCCAGCTGCTCACCCTCAGGTTGAGAGCGTCTACAGTGGAACCAGATGTCCTCTTTGAGGACTAGCACTAGAAGCCTCTTGGAACTCACTCCTGTCATACATAGGAGGCAAGGAAGTGGAATACTATTTCCCAGTACCACAAAAATGCTTTCTTCAGTGGCACTCTGCCAGGTGGAGGGGTGACAGTCTGTGATGGGACCCCATGAGAGAACTGAACACACAGCTGCCAACAGCCAGCCAGCCCCACAAGCAGTTCGATGCCAGAGACACCAGGCCTCTCAGAGCAGCCTCAGTAGCAGGAAAAGAAAGTCCAGTTGGCAAGTTTGCCTAGAAACCATGTCTGCAGGGGAGAGGACTTCATTAGAAGGGACGTTGCCAAGCCTCATACCTGGAGAGCCAGGTTGTCCTCTATTGCCCACTCCCCAGGTGAGTGGGCACATCATTCTGCCCTATTTTTAGCATGACCACACATCCCAGCTTAACACCTGTGGTCTCAGAATTATTGTTAACAACTCGCCCTCAATCTCAAAAGTGTCTCAGTTTGGAAAGTAAATTATATGGTCACCCTATTAATTGCCCCTCAGTTTCCTCTAATACAGTAGCATTTTTTTTTCTTTTTGCTGTTATATTTATAAAACATTTTTGTAGAAAATGGGCTATATCTTAAAATGTATCATTAATTGAAACCCAAAGAATGGCCATCAATTCATACTAAGGAGAAAAACAGCATGTTTTCTGAACAGTTAGTTTTTTGATAGGGGAATAGGGAAGATCAAATTCCTTGAAAAAGAAAAATCTCTTTTTCGTTGTTAAGTTTCAAACTCCCTACCCAATCTCTGTAAATTCTATTGGGAAATGAAATAGCTGGGCAGGAGGGAAGGGGGAGGAGCAGGGGACTATGGTAATCCACAAACTAGAAAATGAGTTTGAGTCACTGGGCTGTGGAGCAGGATAATCCTCTGTGTAGGGGGCTGCTTTTTCTAGAGTTAGCCGCCCAGATTTTGCCAGTGCTCTGGGAATTAACAAATCAGTGCACTCCAGATTTACCCTTCTGGAGCCGCTCCTGGCGGGAGATCTTTGGGGAGTGCTTTTTTTTGTTTTTTGTTTTGAGCGAAAGATGAAAGGGGCTGCTTTTTCTAGAGTTAGCCGCCCAGATTTTGCCAGTGCTCTGGGAATTAACAAATCAGCGCACTCCAGATTTACCCTTCTGGAGCCGCTCCTGGCGGGAGACCTTTGGGGAGTGCTTTTTTTTGTTTTTTGTTTTGAGCCAAAGATGAAAGCACTGCTGTCCTTGGCATCTGAGAGTTTTGTTCGTAAGATGTGAGAAATGAACATACTTTTGTTTCTTTCCTTTTTTTCCTTCTTGCTTCTCTTCAATGAACTCCATGTTTCCCAGACTGGTTTTTTTTTTTTTTTAAGATGACCGGTAAGGGGATCTTAACCCTTGACTTGGTGTTGTCA
>NW_007733406.1:13361-16103 GCF_000696425.1 Galeopterus variegatus | reverse complement strand
CTGCCCTCTGCCGAGTGAGCCACGGGCCGGCCCCCCCCGACTGGTTTTTAAAGGCGGGAGCTCCCTCCTCCCACATGTGCGCTATCTTGAGCTTTGCATGGACTCTGTGGTTTTATTGTGATGCCAGGGACTGGCGTGAAATGTGGATTTTGAAAATGTCTCACTGGAGGTGTCTAACTGCAGTAGAATTTGAGTGAGTCAATAAGCAAAGCAGCTGATGGACAATTTCCACAGCAGATTTTGTGTGATTTTGACCAAGTAGTCACAACCTTTTAGATCTTCAGTTTTGTCGCTTGCAAAGACTAACTGGTTACACATCACGTGATGCAATTAGGGAAGCTAACATACTAAAAGAAAAAGTTAATGGTAACTTGGGATCGAGACTATTCCTTATATATTATGGTTAGATAAAGTATCTGTCTCAAGCATCTATGGCCATAACCCCCCTGAATGCACCTGGTCAAACAAACAGGAGGTTGGCCCCACCTCTGGCATTACTCTCATTGAAAATGGAATCAACCTGGGTTTCAGGAATGAGACGATAGGAATTCTCTTCTCTTTCCCATTTTTATTCACCAGAGGGAAAGACGTAGTTGGTTTTGAGTTACATACAGATTTTTAAGAGATATAACATGCCATCATATGGGAAAGTTTAATATTGAGGTAATTGCAAAACAATGTCTGTGCTATTTTACTGTATGGATGACAGAGAAAATATACTTGAAAAAACATTTTTAATGAAATGTAGCTGAAAGACTGCTTTCAGAGCATTTAGTATTTTCAGATGTCAGCTTGGACAATGCAGGCCAAACTGTACTAGCCCCAGGTTAGATTATCCGGTGGTGTCAGTAATTCTGTGTAAATGATTATTTATCTGTAAAAGGAACAGTACATTTTCTTCTTAAATTTAGCATCTTAGCTTTCGTATTTTCCCTCCTTTACCTAAAATCAAGGAAGGAAAAAAGCCTTTTACCTCTACCGCTCTCCTGTTTCACTTGCCAGAACAATTGGTGGCAATTAAAAAGCCATCCTACACATAATGTGGTTAGTTAAGTGGTCTAATGCCCCAGTTATCCAGTTAGTGGCAGGCAGTGAGGTGGGGATTTGGTTAGTGGTGTCAAACGGAGCAGCAGTAATCTGATTAGCCAGTTGCCATCTGAGGCTGTTGGCTAAGATGGTGACTGTCAAACTGAGTGGGGAGCAGTTTTGCTGGGTGAGGTTTAGTTCCCAACAGTCTATAGGAATCTGCTTCTTCCAAAAGATCTCTCTTAAAACTTTCCCCTAACAGAGAATGCCCTTCAGCCTGTAGATAGTATCATCAACTGATCAAATTTGCCGTATCTTTTCTTGTATATAGCAAGTCAGAAATAGCCAGAACAGCTATGGACCAGATTTCCAATCAGTCCATTTATTTATATCTTTTAGGGCCAATCTAATTTCTTTTCCCACTAAGTTTTACAGCTAGAAGGGCCAGAAGTCTGAGTGTGGTGCCTATCCTAGGGAGCTGACAGACCTTTGCAGTTGGGCAAATGGTCAACAGGTATAGAAGAGACCATTGCACTAAGGGATTTTGTTTTAAATGCTGGAAACCAATGACCATGCTATTTAGAGAGTGTTGAACTGTGCAGGGAGTTAAGAAGTACCTTGATCTTGTTTCTTTTTCAACCTCCTTCTCACCCTGCCCGAGATACCTGCTCTTCCTCTTCTGGTATCCCCTTTTCTGGTGTCTTGTCAGTCACTGAGCAGTGGCATAATGGTATTCTCCCCTCTTAGTCAAACTGCCTTCCAGACTTAGGTCCCTGGGGCTTCTCCAGGGAAGGATGGGTGGGGCACAGAGGGGTTTGTATTATCTCCCTCTGTTAAATACTTTGGCACAATGCCCATTGTCAAGGGTTGGGATTGGTGCAAGGGTTCCTAAAACGGGAGGCAATTGGTTCTTTGGTTCACCTGCTCATATGCTGCCACCTAGTGGTTCCTTCTCCTTTAGCACCCTGTGAAAGTACAGGGGACGTTATGGACACGTCTACATTGCCTTTTATCTGACCTTTTTTTCCCTCCCAGTCCTAAATGGTCCCCTTTTCTTACCTCTTTATTCATCATACACAAAAAAGTTTCCTTACTCCTGGGTCAGAAAGTCTGGAAATGAGTAGTTGGCATAAGATCCTTTTTGAGAAACAGAATCCACTGATGCCCCGTTTGCTCCCTGGTTTCTCTTTTGTGGTGATGTGAGATGGGTATCTTGCTCCAGGGCTACAGAATGGTTCTTACAGAGGTGAGGAAGGCTACTGCCAATCCAGGACTTGTCCGAATAGGCAGTTTTATTACTTTTATTTTTCTTAAAAGATGACCGGTAAGGGGATCTTAACCCTTGACTTGGTGTTGTCAGCACCACACTCTCCCAAGTGAGCCATGGGCCGGTCCTTACTAGGCAGTTTTAGTAATAAAATTTCTATAGCTGCTAGGTTACCTATCTTTCAAAATTTCTTGCACAGACTGTAACACCAAGGTCATGGGTTTGGATCTCTGTACTGTCCAGCCACCAAAAAAAAAAAAAAAAAAAAAAAAATTCTTGCATAGAGTGTCAGGCAATAATAACAGCTTACTTTTATTGAGCAGTTACTACATGCCAGGCATTGTTCCAAGTATGTCACATCTGTTAAATCCTTTAATCTTCCTAACTACCTAATTATCCCCCCTTTTATACACCCCCCCTTTTTTTGACAGCTGATGGGTCCAGGGATT
>NW_007733406.1:3504-12644 GCF_000696425.1 Galeopterus variegatus | reverse complement strand
AGCCCCAGAACATACCCCTTCTTTTTTTTTTTTTTAAAAAAAGATGACCGGTACGGGGGTCTCAACCCTTGACTTGGTGTTGTCAGCACCACACTCTCCCAAGTGAGCCACAGGCCAGCCCCAGAACATACCCCTTCTAAGGCGAGGACATTGAGGCATAAAAGGTCAAACAACTTGCTCCTAGAGAACATAGTTAGTAAACCGGGAACTCAGATTTATTCCCAGCCTGTCTGGTTCCAGAGTTTATGTTCTTTCTTTTTTTTTTTGTCCTTTTTGAGACCGGCCGCACCGTGCTCAGCCAGTGAGCGCTGTGAGCGCACTGGTTATCTCTATATAGGATCCGAACCCGCGGAGGGAGCACTGCTGTGCTCCCAGTGCTGCACTCTCCTGAGTGCGCCACGGGCTCGGCCCCAGAATTTATGTTCTTAACCACTATGCTTTGTAGCCTTTTGAACATGCAGATAACCTGAGTGTGGGTACAGGTATCAGGAAAGAGAAACAGAGAGCCCTGTATATGAGAGTCCTCCTCAACGCTTGTCCTTAGCCCATATCTGCAACTTACTGCAGTGCAGGAACTCTCCAATGTGCTGACTCTAAAGCCTTACTTCTGGCTCTGTCTGGCTTCGGAGAGATTCAGCAGATAAGAAAAAGCAACCATGTAGCCAACTAAAGGAACTCTGAGAAGCCAACCAGAAACCAGCAGACCTGGGTTCCAGAGATGACTCTGTCGCAAAGAACAACTGCAAGTCTCCTTCTCTGTCAGGGCTTTTGTTTTCTCTCTGGCTGTCCCTTCCCACCTTGTTTGGAGGTGGTAAGAATGCTCAGAGCTGCCATTTTGATACCATTACAAAAAGGAACTCAACACCATCACACATGGCAAAGAACCAAATCTGAAGTTTATTTGTGCTTTTCAAACCAGCCAAAACAACCAGCCACTTCCTCTTTTTAAGGTTTCCTTCTCTCTCACCTTCTTCGTGACAAGCCTGTCAAAAGGCAAATGTGGATGGTGGACACATTTACAGATAGGGATGAGCTATGATTAGGCTGAGTTAGTAACAGATTTGATGAATGTGCCTCTTCCCACTTGTCTTCTTGGTGGTTTACAGTCACTACAAGGTGTCAGAGACTTGGGTCTCTTCAGTAAACAGAGGAGTCCGTGGCATTGGTGAGATGGTGGGAGTAGAGAATGGGAGCTCCTGATGATCAGTTTCTTCATAAAGGCAGAAGAGAGAGAAGAACATGTTTCCTAAAGGAAGAAAAGCATGTAAATTTGCTTTTATGATTCAAAATATAGAAGTATAAAAGGACATAGAGTGAAGTCTTCCCTTCGACTCTTACAGTCATGCAGTTTCTCTGTCCTTGGAGGCAACCAATGTTACCATTTTATTTCTCCTTCCAGAAATATCTCCTACATATATAGACAAATAGGTATATAGTGTCTCCACTCCTTTTTTATACAAATGGGGCAAATTTGGCTTACCCTTCTTTGCTGCTTTTTTTTACTTACCAACACATTTCCGAATGTATTCTGTAGCAACTTCTTTCTTTTCTACTGTTGCATAGTATTCCGTTCTATGAAGGCACTACAGTTATTTGACTAGCTCCCTATTGAACATTTAGGTCATTTCCCAAATGCTTTCCATTCTTCTGCTATTACAAATGAATAACCTTGTGTGCCTATCATTTTGCATGTGTTCAAATATAGCTGTAGGATAAACTCCTAGAGGTGGAATTGTTAGGTCAAAGAGAATGAGGAGATAAACAACTTCAAATAAATGACAAAGTGAAGTAGGATGAATTTGTTTAGATTTGACAGAAAAATTCCAACCCTTTTGCATTCATGGCCAGGAAACAGTGTCCTCATCAGGAAAGTCATAAAGTCAAACCTTGAGCAAGAGGCCCGAGCTGGTGCTTTATGTATGGTTGTACAAGAGCATCGGAGAGTAAGATCTATCCTTCTGTATTTTCCTAAATGAATTCACTCAGCTGCTGCTGCACACTAGAGTGGGCTCTGGTCTGGAAGACTCCAAGGACAGTTTGTATCACTGTCATACTGATGCCATCCTTCACCTCCAGCAATAAAGGCTGCTACCATTTCAGGCTGGAAGATGGAGCTAGGAACATCTTGCTAGTCTTGGGTGCCCTGCATCACTATTCTAATTCTCAGGAGAACCCACTCTGCACCAAAGTGGCTCCCACTGTTACCCCATTCAAACCAAGCACCCAGTCCCACTGTTTTAAAACATGATGTGGGGGCCGGCCCGTGGCTCACTCGGGAGAGTGCGGTGCTGATAACACCAAGGCCACGGGTTCAGATCCCATATAGGGATGGCCGGTTCGCTCATTGTCTGAGCGTGGTGCTGACAACACCAAGTCAAGGGTTAAGATCCCCTTACCGGTCATCTTTAAAAAAAACAAAAAAACATGATGTGGTTTTTGCTCATAGAAAGCAAAATGTATTCTTTATTACTACAAAGTTAATTTGATTATGGGGCTGGCTGGTTAGCTCAGTTGATTAGAGGGTGGTGCTGATAACACCAAGATTCAGGATTTGATCCTGTACTGGTCAGCTGCCAAGAAAAAACAAGTTAATTTGATTATGTCCATAGGAATCTCTATACTGTGTTCCTAATCTTGGTCAGTCATATTATAATATGTGGGCATTTGAGGGAAACAGTGCCCTGGATTTGAGAGCAGGGGATAAAGAAACCCAGATCTGGGCTGGATGGTTAGCTTAGTTGGTTAGAGTGTGGTGTTGTAACACTAAGATCAAAGGTTTGGATCCCCACAGTGGCCAGACACCAAAAAAATGGACAAGTAAAAAACCCACAAAACATGCCCTGCCCCCCGGCCCCTGATTCATCCTTGTGGCAAAAATTCCTAGTTGTTTCTGAATATCCACTCTCCCCTTTCATTTAATAATGAACTCTCTTAAGCTGGACCCAGAGCTACCTAGAATAAAGCTTTTTTTGCAGTGCGTTGTGTCTGTATATCCAAGTTCTGGCAATGGAATATAAGCGGAGGTGGTGTGTGTAACATCTGTGTAGTGTCCTTAATGGGAGAAGGTCTACGCTTCTGTTTTAATTTATCTTTCCTGCTGAGTAGGATGCAGACATGAGAGTGGGAGCTGCAGCATCCATCTTGGCCACCAGGTAACCATGGGAATGTTGGCCAGGCACAGTAGAGCTTACCTCCAGATTTTTACAGGAGAGAAAAATAAATTTCTGTGTTAATTAAGTCATTGTTACTTTGGATTTTCTATCACTTTTAATTCAACCTGGTCCTAAGTGACACAGTCCCCAAATTTAGAAAAAGCAATTCTAGTCTCATTTTCTTTCAATAGTGAATAATTAGCATCCCCTTTTCCCTTTCGGAAATGAAGAAAAGCTACTTCACTGGCAACTCATCTTTCACAGAGAGACAAAGTCATGGTGGACAAATTCCACTCAACTCACGGGTAGTTCATTGACAATGGTTCTGATACCTGGGCTTCATCTTTCTTCCACTTCAAAGGTAGTGGTGAGATATTCCTTTGGAACAATCCCAATGAGGCTGTTCAGTTCTCCTACCCACCAGCCATACATGTTATACTCCTGAAAAAATGAAAAGAAGGTGGTTGCTGAACCTAAAGAGCTTTTTTTCCCCCCACCTTTAACCAAGCAGAACGGGATGGCTTCTTCAGAGAAAGTTGGGCACACGCTAAAATGCCAGAACACTAAAGATAATCAGCAGGTTTGGTCATAGTTCAGATAAATAATATTTTCAAGCATCTTCTATATGCAAAGTGCTGTTTGAGTTCCCATGAGGTATACAATGATGAATCAGAACATTGCTTGCTCCTTGGGAACTTACAGCATAGATTAATGGGCTTGGAAGTCAGACAGACTGGGATCTGATCCTCGCCTGGTCATTTACTAGCCTTGTGACCTTAGGTTCTTCTAGATTTAACCTCCTGGTCTGTAAGAGCAAGGATATCTCCCCTCCTCTGTGTTGTGGGATATGAGCGACACCACTGAAGTGAAAACAACTGAAAGTGTCTGACACACAGTAGGTACTCTAAACATTAGATTCCTTCCCTGGAAGAGGTGGGAGGTTGACAGGTACACCAATAATGACAAGCAAGGACACAGGTGCCACAGAGAGGGGCAAACAAGAAAGGGGTTGAGAAGGTTTAAAACAGGGCTTTAGGGGCAATCACAGGGTTGAGAATGGAGCTCCTTGAAAACAGAAGAGCTCCTCAAAAGCACAGCAGATGTTGAATGTTATGACACTATCCTGAAAGCACTCGAAAATGTTTTTCTTTTGAAGGACATAAAATTAGGATGAAACTTTAAGATTGGGAAATATCACATATTCCAGTTCAACTGGATGTGGGGTACCATGGAACTAACTGTCTGCTCTTTGTACACCTGGCTGCTGAGTCCTACTAGGAAAAAAGGAAAGAGAACCAGGTTGGTGACATGTAAAATTCAGGGTCCCTGGCATTAACTGGTGATCTTTTTGTTTCTAGATAGTGTTATCTCCCCTCTTCCAACTCTGCTATTCCCCTCCCTCTCAGCGGACACCTCTTTTCCACCTTCAAAGGGAAAAGCCATCAGATTTGTCAACCTCAAGACACCAAAGCAGGAACTTACCTGTATGACAACCATGAGTCACAGGCTCTCTCACCTTGGAGCCTTTCCTCTGCCTATTTAGCCTCTACTTCCCTCCTCCGTTTTATGGGGCTCACTCCTAAGCAGCCTTCAGAACTCAACTCCTGAGTCAGGTACTCTAGAAGTCTCTCCGTGCCTCTCTCTGTGTGGGGGCCATGGCTACACTGTCCACAGTGCTGTGTCCTGTGCTTCTTGGAAATGAGCTCATCACACTGCCTTGTATCTGCCTTTCTTTGTCTCCGAGTCAATCACTAGATGGAGAGTTCTGAGGGCTGGACCTTGTTGATTTTGCTTGCTGATGACTCTCAGCATTCAGCATGATACCCAGCGCAGAGTGGGGCCAAATAAATATTCGTTAAATGAGGTTATGATGAAGTGAAAGGGGCAGTGGGAATTTGTACTCTCAGTTGAGCAGATTTAGTTACAACTATAAGATATTCCCCTGATCATTGAATTGGTTGTGGCAGGAAGAGATCAACTGCCTTTGGAGACAGTCTCTCCAAATGGCTCCCTAAACACCAAGAAGAGTCTCAAATGCCACAAGAAGCAAAACTACTGAGTTAGTCCTTTTAGGACCAGGGAATTTGCCTTTTAAAAACCAATCTTAAATGACTGAATGTGTCCATCCACCACCCCTTCCTACACCATACCTTCTTCTTTTTTTTTTAACATAGTATTCACATTGTATTTATTACTATAAGTATTCTACACAAGATGTAAAGAATACAGCAGGAAGTGCATAGGCAATATGCCAATACTACAACATTTGTAGAACGGTCTTGAGCATCTGAAAATTTTTATATGCATGCGTTGTCCTGACACTAATCCTGAGTCCAAGGCACAGTTGTACATTCACAGGGCTTCTTTATGGTGTTAGTCCTCTGATGCATTTTGAGGGGTGACTTCCACCAAAACCTTTTCCCACAGCCATTACATTCATAGAGATTTTCCTCTATTAGGGTGAATTCTGGTGAAAGGTTTTTGCATATTCTTTACATTCATATGGTTTCTCACATGTGTGAATTCACTGATGCCTGCTGAGGCCAACCCATACCTTCTCATCCCTCCCACAGTCCCTCTCCAGGGCCAGCTTCTCTTACCGTTTCTCCTACAGCACTGCCTTGTAGGAAATTATCCAGAATTCCTTGGTCTATGCCTGTCAGGATGTTTTAAAGCTCCTCTGGATATAAGTTATGTTACTGTCCATTTTCCAGCACTGAAGTTAGGGCGGTTTCTGCCTCAAGTTTTCTTGTGGTGTTGCCTTGTGTTTGCTGAGTCACTAGAGTGTCCACATCTGCAGGGCCTTGCTGTGAGGGGAAGTACGGGCTTGGTCCTCCTCTCAGTGTAACTCACAAAAACTAGCTTTAGCTCCTCGGCTATCTCCCAGGCAGAGGGTGAGCACAATGTTGTCTGACGATCTCTTGATCAAAGTCAGCTTGCTTAAACATGTGTGAAGTGTCATCTTCATCACCCGCAGGGGCTCGGATAAGGCATTTGCTCCCTGGGGACTGTTCAAGACCCCCCGCCCCCCACTGACTCACACTTCACAGTACCACCCTTTAGCCACAATGTCATGAGTCCCAGGGACAAAGCCTTGGGAAGATGCTCTCTGCCAACTCCAAGAGGGTGCAAACAGGAAGCAGATGAGGCTCAGCAGGGCACCTGCAAAGGCTGAGCTCCGGTCAGTTCGTTCTTGCTTGAGGGGAACACTGACCCTGCCGATTACAGATGTGGTAGTTTCACCACAGTGGTGAGAACTGAAATGAGTGAAATCAACGCTCTGCCCTTCAAAACAAAAGAGCTCGCAGAAGTGGAAGGAGGATGGCACAGTCTCAGAGACCGTATTTATCCTGCTGTGAGAGCCTGGGAGCTTAATCAAAGCACCTCCAGGTCTTGGGATCTGACTATCTTTTCCAGATTTCATCCCTTGGCTGGATACCGGAAAAGGGCTGCAGGGCTGAGATGTTTAAAGCATGAATGGAAAATTTCCAGCCTTCTCTCCCACTACTACCCCCCATGCATTGCTCCAGCCCAGTCTGAACACCACGAGGTATTTTAAAATAATTTCTACTTTGATGAATTGCTGGGGAGTCCACAATTGCTCATAATCAAAGGGAGAAAAATGCAAATGAGATCCGGCCGAGAACTATCACCACCAAACGTTTATTTCACTGCACAGTGCCAAAAAGAATTAAAACAACATTAAACTCACAGCAATCATGTTTAAGCCCTCGTTTCTAAGTGCCAAATTGCACCACTCTGGATCATACAGATGTTCGTTAATTATGCTAATTTTTATTAAACTATTAAAATGGAGAGAGTACTGGCTCAGCCAGGCAGACCCCAGCTCTGAATGAACTCTGCTCTTGTCTAGAGGTGCTAATTTACTGCATTTTTATTAAGTTGCTGATCCTTGGATTTTAGTTTTAGGATGGCAGAGAGAACTGAATTTCTGGGATCAATGTTTTCCATAAAGTCTGATTTCTCTTTGCCCAGATGTTTGGAAATACTGGGAAAATGCTGAGAGGCTCTCAGGAGACCTGAAATCTTCAATGCAGAAATGTTTCTATCTTTAAGGGGGGCTACATACCTGTAAGTGACAATGTTAGGACATCGGAATTATACATGCTGCCCACCCTGTAACTCAAATTATACTGTGAATGGTACGGCGAAGATTTTAATTATGCAAAACTATCAACTGAAGATGCTTTAGAAAAGAATATAAAAAGTTGTGTTTTTTTAAGAAAACCCCACAACCCTTCATATCAGTGCTTGCTTCTTGCCACAGTCTTTTTAGAAGGCTTTCTCCTGAAAGAAGTACAGCATGTGGTTTGTTCCCATCATAAATATTTCTAGGCTTGATTAAACATCTGTTTCTCTCAACACCAACCTGGCCCCACCTCTTTGAACCCTCCCATCCCCCCCTGCTGCAATGAAGAAGTCTTAAAAATAAAAGTTGGCTATTTGATTGGAGAAGCCTTTGGTCTGGATGAGCAGAGCATTGAGCGAACCAGAAAGAGACGCAGCGTTCACCATGAGCAACAATCAGAAGTGTTTATGGGGGATTGCACACTGCCATAAAAGGATTTATGCTGCTAATCTCCATCAACAAGGAAAAAAAAAACAAAACCCTACCAAACCTGCCATAAAAAGAACAGCAAATTCTATAAACAAAAAGCAGTATGGCCACCAACAATGGGCACGCCGCACAGCTTGACTCTGCCTCCAGTGGCTTCTTATTGCTGTTTATGGTTTCAAGACTATCATGGACCTCCTCAGTGCCCCTCCTGTCACAGGGCCCTGAGTCACTGTGTGGTGCTGCAAATACCCTGTCAGTAGGTGTCAGGGGATACCGGGAGAAAACCAGCAGGCGCCTATCATAAGCCTTAAAAGAGATTAAATACCCCTACTCCATGATTGCTACATTTTAATTTCTCTCCTCCCTGCTGGTTCCTATTTGTATAAACTCTTCCGTGGCTCCCCCGGAGTAGCACAGACATGACCTGGAATGACCACCCTGTCTTGGGATGAGAATTCAATTTCTAGGCTCAGTGAATCCTGGGCTGTTCCAGCAAAAGGAACTCACCATGCTCTAGGGCACAGATTCTTAAACTGGAGTCTGTGAACCCCTAGCCTATCTATGGATGAATATGAAGTTGCTGGAATTGGTGTAAAATTTTGTGTGCACATGGACATGGGTCTCGTCCTGGGGTGAGGCCCAGACTCTTTATCAGATTATCAAAGGGTTTATGAACCTTCCACAATTTTCAAACCAGTATTCTAGGGGAAACATACAATAGTCTTTATGGCCTGGATCTGTACCTTGGTCCAGTGTTGCCTTGTCCACCTCCTCTCCCCCCTTTAAAAAACTACAACAAAGGAGAATCAAGAGTCCTCATTCCTTCCATGCTGGGTTTCCTAGGCTTCAGTCCTCCAACTGCAAAGTCTGTTCCTTCTTCAAAGGCTGACTGAGCTTGGCACCATTTCTTTAACTGTGACTTAGAAGTTATGGTGTCTTCTCTTAGCTTCCATTCAAATCCACATGATGACTTTTGGAGCAAGCTGCTGACACTGTCAGTTCCTCTGATTATGCTCCTAACAGAAATATTCTCTTTTCATGTTGAATTGGGCTCCAAGCCTCCATGGAACAAGATTGCCAGAGAGTCTCATGCTTTTTTCTTTTAACCATCAATGTTCACCATATCAGTGCTTGTAAACAAGAGAACTCCTCTTCAAGAGAACAATCAATCAGCCCTAACACGAACGATCAATAAATGCTTGATATATGGATGGGAAAGGCCAATCCATCACAGAATTATTGGTTTATGATTGTTTGTTTCTCTTATTAATGCTTGTGCATCATACACTGTTATTAGTAACGATGGGAAGTTGGAGTTCCTAAGCAGAGTAAATTGTAATATTCTAGGGTCAGCCAAAAATATCCTATTTTTACTCTGGATTGGCCCACAAATTCTCTACTCCTAAAAG
>NW_007733406.1:0-2064 GCF_000696425.1 Galeopterus variegatus | reverse complement strand
CAGCAGAACCACAAGCTGTGAAGGTAAGAGGGAGGGCGACATGGCTGTAAGGAAGGAGAAACAGGGAAGAACCAGACAACTTGAACTTTACCTAAAGAAGAGAGAAAGGATAAAGGGAAGGCAAATACTTTGCAGATGGGAGAAAACAAGGTGCCAAGTGCGGAATTCAGGAACAATAGAGACAGCACCATTTCGGAGCTGATGGAATCGTGATACCATGTGAGACGGGCGTATTAATATGTATTCCATAAACTGCGCAGCTCGCAGCTCCGCACAGCTCTGTTTTGCTCTGACCGCAGTACCAGCCTCAGGCACCACAACACAATTTGGAAACAATGTGACGGAAATGTTTAATCTGCTCGGCCCATCTGTGCTGCGTATTTCTCCAGATCTCCCTGAGAGAGGCGCCTTGAATCTCCACATTGCCTTTAATATTCTCCTAAATCACCTCCCCACTGCACTTCAAGGGCCATTGCTACAATATCACAGGTTCATCTAAAGTGCAACGGGGAGGGGGGGTGGGGGAAGGCGCAGGCTGGGAGATTTTTTATTTTAAAATAATTTCCAGAGATCGTCTTTTCTACTTCCTTTAAAAAAAGAAGAAAAGTTATTCTGCTGTTGCCGTAAGGTTATTGAGGTTGTTTGGTGCAAAACAGGGTAGGATAGAGCGGAACCATTCTCCAAAGAATTATTTTTATTAATCTCGATTCTCTCAATTGGACATGGAGGGGGTGAGCAGATGCTCGTTTTCTCTGATCTCTTTTTCTTGCACCTTGTTAGGGTGGTGTGTTCATCTGAGCCTGGTGCCTCTCTCCTTTATGCTCAAGGCATCAAGTACCAGCTTGCTAGTTCCCAGGTCCAATCCTGACCTCGCCTCGCTCTAAACAAAGCCCCCTTGTTCGGGACAAGTATATACAATTAGGCCCTGGCCGCCATGCTCTCTCTCATCAGGAGAGGACGCTGTCTATCATTATTAATTTTAGCTTAAAACCTTAGATTTTCTCTCTAAGTACAGATGTTGGGTGTCAGATTTCCTCTGCCTTCCCCCACTTAGATTTTGCCAGATTCAGCGATTTAGGGCTAGAATGTAGGAAGCTGGGATGGGTTTTGGAGAAAGAGGATGACAAGTCACCATATTCCAGACCCTAGACAAATGAGAGTTGCACATCACCAAGAAAATTAGGATTCCTTTTGCTTTGTGAATTAAATAAATGAATAATTTAATCCTTAAGATTGTTCCAGCGAGGGAAAGGCAACGTCCCAGTTGCGGAGCCCTACAGCCTGTCGGTGTGTTACATCATCTGCACACATAGGCGTTTCCATGACAACCGCTTATAGCTTCATTTCCTGGATCCCTCTAGGGGGTGTCACAGCCAGATCCACCTGCTTTTCACCCTACCCTCGGCGGGGTCATGGTAAGGTCGCCAGAATAAATGAACGCGGGTACTAATGATCTGTTTACTGCTGTTTATGCTCTGTGTGTGTCAGGGGCACGCACATTTAGAGAGCTCATTATGGTTGCAATTAGAATGCACCATCGCTAGATATTTAACTCCTTTTTCTTTTAAATTAGCATTTTAATAACATTCTTTGAGCAGAGAAACAAAATGACCATTTTTCACGGACAAACTTCTAGCTGTAGGTGCAACTTTAATAGCAAAGTTGTGAAGGGGAAAGAAGGGAGGGGGAAAAAAAAGGCCATTTTTACTACTTTCACCCTCCTCCTTACCAAAAGGATATTTTTATTTGCTTTCTAACACACTCAATTTCCTAAATTTGTTTTGAATCTAATTATTTGGGGTGGTTTAAAGTACCACACTCTTGCTGGACGGAAATTAGCAGCGATTGAAATTAACTTTTTATGTGACCTGTGAAAGGGGCTAAAATAATTACAAGTGTATAAGAAGAAATCCTCTCTCCAAAAGACCCTTGCGGTAGGATCGGGCTGTGATCCGATGATACCATTATCAGAATATCTTTATACAGCAACTACAAGGGCATTTTTCTTTAAAAAGGTGATTGTAATTACTGTTTCTGTTTTGCAATTCTTAGGATTATTTTACA